>NC_054404.1:940000-990000 GCF_017976425.1 Toxotes jaculatrix
ACAGGCGATGCCGTGTGTGTGTCCGTCACGGAGCAGAGAGATGGTCTGCACGGTGAAGGTGTCCCACACACACACGTAGGGATCCTTCCCCACCTGACCCGTCGCCACCAGGGAGCGCTCAGGGTGCAACGCCAGGCTGGGGAGGGAAGAGGGGAGGAGAGGGGAGGACAATGAAGTGGTGGGGGAGGATGGAGAGAGGTTAAACAGACAGAGAGAACAGACTTTAGAATAATATTGAAATCCTCCATGTGATTGGTTAGCATTTCCGACCAATCAGATTCAGATCCTTTACTGAAGTAAAAGTGCTGCTATCACAACATCAAACACTTCGTCACAAGTGAAAGTCCTGAAAAATCCTGTTTACGTAGGAAAAGTGTTCAAATGTATTTAAAGTAAAAGTTGAAATAAACAAAGCCTGATTGAAAAATGGAATAAAACTGGATGTTGTTAACTTATGAAGGATGAAACGAGATGTATCATAAATAAATGAGAGGAAAAACAAAACATAAACTTTAATTTCATAACATACACTTATTATAACATACACCCCCCTGCCCCCCCCTTCACCCCCTTCCTCCCCCTCTCCATCCCCCCATTCATCTCCCAGGGTCAGTGTGTGTTCTCCTTTACACAGAGACTGCTATAAATACACTCACTGCTTATTGGCTTCATTATCAACAACAACAACAACACACACACACACACACACACACACACACACACACACACACACACACACACACACACACACACAGTCTCCTCTCTGCTCTGTTGATGGTGTAATGATCCCTGGTGCTTGAAGTGTGTAAGTGTGTGTGTGTGGTGTGTGGTGTGTGGTGTGTGTGTGTGGTGTGTGGTGTGTGGTGTGTGTGTGTGCGTGTGTGTGTGTGTGTGTGTGTGTGTGTGTGTGTGTGTGTGTGTGCGTGTGTGTGGCTGCAGTGACCTTGGCTTGTCTCTCAGTGAGAACCAGCTCTGACGTTAACAGATCTTTGTCTGTCCTTAAATCCTCCTCAGTCTCATGTTGGACAGACAGAGACGGAAAGTAAAAGAGAAAAGTCACAGCAAAGTGTACTGTGTGTGTGTGTGTGTGTGTGAGTGTGTGTGTGTGTGTGTGTGTGTGTGTGTGTGTGTGTGTGTGAGTGTGTGTGTGTGTGTGTGTGTGTGTGTGTGTGTCGTCAGGAAAGGTCAGTGTTGTTGGCAGACGTGTGTAAACCATGTAGAGGCTGCGCAGGAAATAATAGGAGAATAAAACACAACAGAAATAGAACAGAGCTCCATTGATCTCAGGGAGGCTGTCTGCACACACACACACACACACACACACACACACACACACACACACACACACACACACACACACACACACACACACACACACACACACACACACACACACACACACACACACACACACACCCTTCCACAACCTGTCTGCTCTTCCACCTGCCAGCCAATGAGCCTGCTAGCTGCTATGGTTGCCATGACTACCACATCGCCAAGGGCACAGGAGCTGAGGACTGAGCACAACAGCTGTAGAGTCAAGGTCAAACATCACAAAACACACACACACACACCTGAAAACACCTGGTACACAGATGGTCTCTTTGTGTCTCATTGTTCATTCACTTCATTTGTCTGATGCTTTTCTTTTTTAGACTTAAACATCTGATCTCATCTTTACATCGTTGTGTAGATTGTTATTGATTCATATATTTATTATTACCAATATAGGTTTCTACATTTTTCCACTAACAAGGAGAAAATGTTCCATGACAACATGAGGAACGTGTGGTTAATGAACAGAGGAGGATCCTGTGCAGCCTGAGAAATCATTAAAATCACAAACTTCTCTTAATAACAGGAAACAGCTGATGTTCTTCATCATGGCGGCAGCAGCACACGTCTGTAGTTATTTAACCAGATGGACCAAGGATGAATCACACTAATCAATCAGCTGCTGCCGTTTCCACGTCGGCTGAACGGGATCGTTTTTTATTTTTGCTTTTGATGGAGAACAGTAGAACCCTCAGTGAAGAAAAGGTTCTGTTTAGAACCACAGAATGGTTCTTCAGATTGACACTGAAAACCCTTTCTGAAACCGCCATGATCACGTGTTTCACCCTGACCACAGGGAACAGTGGGCTCTGATTGGCTGGAGGGTGTGTGTTATAATCACATAACACACGGTTAAATGAATCCACACAGGTGGAAGGTTACAGGAGTCCATCGAAGTCACGGATCAACACACCAACAACATCCCCAGAGCCAAGGTGCTGACAGACGGGCGCACCTGTCCTGTGCTTTAACCTGCTGACACACCTGTTTCCTTCATTCAGCAGGTAAAGGAAAGGTAATGAGCTCCACACTGACTCAGAAGCACTGCTGCAACACGAAGCGTCCAATCAAACACGAGCTTTAACTTCACCTTCAGACAAACACAGGTAACATTTAATCAGCGTGAGACAAAACATGAGCAAACAGAGTAAAGTGTTTGTGTTTGTCTTGTTTGTTTGTTTGTTGCAGTGTGAACTGACACACTGCTGATGCTGATGTGGCTCCTGCATCAGTTTCATCTGGTTTCAGCCTGAATTTTTGATATTTTTATCCCTTCCCTGTTCATCCTACCTCTCCTCCTCCTCCCTCCTCTGAGTCTACCACCTCCTCCTCCTCCTTTCTCCTCCTCTTCCCTGCACTTTTCTCATTTCTCCTGTTTTTACTTTGGGTCAAATCACCAGCTGCTGAAACTACACGAGCCAGGGGTCTCCCAGTCAGCACACACACGCACACGCACGCGCACGCGCACGCGCACGCACGCACGCACACACGCACACACACACACACACACACACACACACACACATGCTCAGCTATAAATCGAATCCTGCGCCGTAGGTACCTGTGGCAGGACTCCCGTTAATCCCTGAAGCTACTATGAATCCAGCTTGGTACATTTTGTGTCACCGTCACAGCTACACACCATAGCAGCACATTTGCTGCTGAAAGACAGCGGCCACTGTTTGCATGACCACCAGAGGGCCGTAAGGAACTGACTACACAGGGTGTGAAAGCTCTTGAACCAAGGACAGATGCTGTGGTTTCTCTGGTGACGGTCTCTCCATCATAAACGTCTGAAAGTGCTGCCACATATTTTCCGAAAATTCAAGCACTTTTCCTGAATCACAGGTTAACGTGACGGCACGACCGAGCGACGAATCGTCTGAGTGAAAACTGTTTCCTGCTGCTGTCAGCGGGGAGATCTGACTGAGAGCACGCAGTCTGGGAAACATTCATCTAAGGAGTTAATTAGAAATGCACACACACACACACACACACACTTACTTTAATAGTGCCAATTAAACTGGAATGAGCACACAACCTCCGATGAATATTGTAAATGCCATATGAATAATAAATTAACCAGCTCTGTGTGTGTGTGTGAATAAAAACGACCCTCTCTACCTTCCCCCCTTTTATTTTTCATCCTTCCATCATCAGTCCAGAGTCACAGAAGCCACACGCTGTGACCTCTGACCTCCTCAGTGCTACATGCTACTGTAGCTGATGAGGCTAATTCTGTCTCAGTGGCAGCTTCATTAACACCAGACATGCAGCCGTGAATAAAATCAGTGTAGGTGATTTTATTTATAGCAGATGGTGAAATCAGGGCAGCTTCTATAAATAAGCCAGAGGATCTCCTCCTCCTGTGTGTGTGTGTGTGTGTGTGTGTGTGTGTGTGTGTGTGTAATACAACAACACCTTGTTTTCCTCACTCGTCCTTGTAGAAGCACAGGAGAGTCTGTTGTATCTGACGGCGTCTTGACTTTCCTGCTCCTCTCCTGCTGTTATGAACAGTTTTCATCCAAATATCCAACCGATTCATTTCAAAGATGAAAAACACTCAGACCTTTTCATGTTAATGTGGGTTTATAGAGTTCACTGAGCTCAGAATCTGCTTCTTTCCAAAAACTCCACACAGAGTAAAACAGATTTTGTCCCTTTCACGTTTCTGTCTCAGGTCACAGCCAGAAAAATGAATTTTATCACTGTCACTGGTTGAATTCCTTCATTGTGTTTTCATGAGACTGTTCTCACCACAGCACTGATCAGCTGCTGAATTCTCAAGTCTCAAAACAAGTCAAGCTTTGGTCATATCAGATGAGTCCAAGTCCAGTCTGAGGCAAGTCTCTCACAAGTCCAGTATCAGGTCTACAACTCTGGGAGCACTGGTTTGATTTAACCATTACACTGTTCCCTGCTCTGAGCTCATCCAGCTGAAGGGAGCGGGGCAGCATTGGATTCACTGGTACATCTCAGCTTTTTTATTAGAAATTCTCTGTTTTGTCAGTGAGATAAACACAAACTGTCAAACTATAGTCCATCAGAACTGCTCAGCTCCAGTTTCAGCTCCGAGAATCTGACTGTGGCTTTAAGGCAAACGAAGCAGCGAGCTGCTCGGAACAAAGCCATCCAACAGGAAACCGTCCTGTTTTCTGGCAGTGAGGAGGAATCATCGACGGAAGCTGCTGTGTGGACAAACTCCTGTGGAAATATTGCTTTTTACAGTTGCCTAGAAAGTTGCTGCGGGGTATCTGCTGCCTCCAGAGACAAACGGATAAGAAGTCTAATAACCTCCTGTGAGGAAAGAACATTTTCCTAAAATAACATCGACAGATTCTTTTCTTTTAAAGGCTTGATAAGTTCAGGCTCTCTCTCAGTGTCTATTGCTCGTTCTCCTTACAATAAGTAGCTTAAATCCAGTTTCCAGAGAGTGACATCACTGCCTGAGGGGTTTGCGTGTGTGTCTGAGTAAAATCTGTGTGTAGGAAAATTGTGTGCTTTAGTGTGTTCGAGTGCCAGCAGATCGTGGGAACATTCGTGGCTGTGGGGCAGATTGGCGGTGGGATGCTGGACTGCTAATTTCTTAGTCATCATCTTAATGAAGACCGCTGAGCTGTGAATCCACAGAGCCACCAGGCCTGTGCTGCTCGCTGCTGCCATTAACAAACTCTGTCAAATGAAAGAAAGCATGTGTCTGAAATAAACAAGGCTTCTAGGAACTAATTCCTCCTTTTCTGCAAAGTCTGAATGAGATATAAGACCAGGCTCAACACAGTTAGTCCTGAGCCCTGGAGTGTCCTTCTCATGTGAAACTGAAACATACAGTTTGAAAACTCTTCTGATGAACCATGAATCCATAAATCTTTATGTCATTAGTCCAAGCAGCACCTGCCCTTTCTTTGTTGCCACCACTGTGGTGCCCTTGAGCAAGGCCCTTAATCCTGACTGCTCCAGTGGAGCTGCTCCGTGGCTGCAGACACCGTAATGATGGATGGAGAGGACCAGTCTCACAGGGTGTTTGTCCTCCATCAGCCACATGAGGCAGCAAAGAGCCTGTTACAGAAACAAACCTGGACAAACTTCACAAATGTGAGACTTGTGCTTCATCAGTGGATGAAGACTAACTTCCCGCCCTGACAAAGAGCAGTGCTCAACAGGAGGCATCCAAACCAGGACGAGACTGTGTTCACTTCCCAAAAATGGACAGAACTTTAGACATAATTCAGCAAATGTCTCCTTTTGAGTCAGCTACAGAAAAGTTAACGCACGGCCTGCTAAGACTCAACCAAACAACATCACAACTTAACTTCAGCTCCCGCAACATCCTTCAGCCTGAAACAAGCCTGCAGCGTCGTCCTGCTGCCAGTGAACGCATCGCTGACCGCTCGGCCTCCTCTCTGGCTGCGAGCCGAGCCGCTAACAGCGCTAACAACAGTAACGCTAGCTCCCTTCCTCATCAGCTTAGCCAGTTAGCATAGCATATTCCCCTGGTGAGAAGGAAATGAGCTACGCTTCAGAGGACTCACACACACACAGACACACGATGCCTGTGGTGTCCCTGCTGGTCAGCCTCAGCTCTGTGTTAGTGTTTCTGGGAGAACTGGTTGGTTTGTGTGTTTGCTGCTGCTGCTGCTGCTGCTGCTGATGATGATGATGGTGATGGTGATGATGATGATGATGATGATGATGGTGATGGTGATGATGATGATGATGATGATGATGATGATGAGCCTGCAGGTCACACTGACAGCCTCTCTGTGTTAATGGATGCATGAAGTCCAACACTCCCTCAACCAGCAGTAACATTTATCACTTGATTTACACGACAGGAAAAAACCGGCCGGTGACTGAAGAAATGCATTTACTGTGTTCATTATATTCTTTATGCTATAGCTTCAATAATCCATCCATACGTATGTGAGAATACACACACACATACCACGTGTGTAGGTGTGTTACCTGTAAATGTGTGTGCACGTGTTTCCACTGCATTGTGTCTCTCAGGTAATCTGAATGCCAACACAGAAACCAGCAGGTATTCAACTCTTCACAGCTGGAAACACAAACAGCAACACAATCTAATTTAAAGCAGCTCTGATCAATATTTACATGAATAACAATGATGCAGGTGAATTATAATTTCCAGAGAAACATCTGTACACAGCCTCTGTCCTCGACCTGCTGAGCAGCAAACAGCAGACTCAGTCCGAGCAGCTGGTGGAGACCAAACACTGACTCTCTGAAGCCTAAAGAGGTTTTTCTACTCTAACAGGAAGAAGATGTAAGATCTGATCCATCACTGACCTGAACAACAGCCCCAGCTCATCAGCCCCACTTCCTCTGCCTGCCTGCCCCTCAGCTGCTGAGCTGTTAGACGACTGGTTTATTTTATGCAGTGAAGCAGAAATAGCATGAAAACTACACAACACACCCAGTAAGGTCCTTTGCTTTGGTTTAGTTATTCCTCTGTGTGTGTGTGTGTGTGTGTGTGTGTGTGTGTGTGTGTGTGTGTGTGTGTGTGTTGGTCGGTCAGGTTCTGCCTGCAGGCGACCAACAGGAAGTGGGACAGGAGAGGAAAGAAAGGAGAAACAGAGGACGACAGAAAGAGAAAGAGAGAAAGAGAGAGAGGGAGGGAGGGAGAGACAGTTCATCCTCATTCATCACCCTGAATGTGAGACAATGACATGAACATAACCTGTGTGTGTGTGTGTGTGTGTGTGTGTGTGTGTGTTTCATTCAGAAACAGAATCATTCAGTGTTTGAAAGACAAACACAGGATCGTATTTTTGAAAGTGTGATAAATGCACTGTCCTCTCTACACACACACATGCACACACGCACGCACGCACACACACACACAGCTCTCTGTGGACAATGTGATTTTACCCACCATATGTATGTGACGTGTAAAACTCCAGCGTCTGTATGTCTTCCCTGACACTCCTCTGTACGGGACATGACCTTATTGTTTTTCCAGCACAGTCTCACAGCAGGAGTCTGTTTCTGCAGCTGCTAACACAACCTGCTGTATACGAGTCTCCAAATAAATACGTGTTAATGTGAGGTTAGTTCCTTCACTGAGAACTGTTGACAATGTCACATTCAGAGAAACAAAGTGTGTGTGGGGAGGAGGACAGGGTGGACGGAGACACGGGAGACTCCTGTCTGTGCCTGTTCATTTTAACCCAAACCACACTGTTTAAAGGGATCTGAAAGGATTTGGATTCAGTTCTGGATTTGATGAAATGTCGTTGAACTTTGACCTGAGTTTCCATCTTCCATGAAGGGAATTTACTTCAGACCGGTTCTGAACTGAAACAAACACAAAACCAGGTCCAGGAGCCAGAGAGAAGTTCTCACTGGAGCGACGTTACCCACAAACTGAAGAGAGCAGATGTGAATGGAGCTGGAACCGTGAGCTCTGCACAGCAGCATCCAGTCGTAATAATTGCTGCTATTCATCGGCAGCGAGGAGCATAAAGGCTGATCCCCCCCCCGGGAGGCTTCAGCCATGAAAGAGCCGATGAAAGAGAAAGACGTCCCGCTCTCTCTCTTTCAGAAAAACTCTACATGGATTTAATGCGTCAACATGGAGCCTGCAATTACTGAAGAAATCCATCAGGCACAGAGAGAGAACGGGAGCAGTTATGATTCAGAGAGTTTCTACTCTCTGAAACAAAAAACTCAAAATATTATTTCTCATCCTAAAAATCCACATTTTATTGGATCACTGTGTTTTTAATGCTTTGACCCAATAAAACTATAAATCAGCAGCACTGCCACCACATTCCACCCGTTCATTCAGAAATCCTCTCACACTCGTTCATGTCAAAGTGGGAAACTTGGTTCCAGCTTTTCAGATGCAACGTTCGTAGGTTCATTCATTCATTCGTCTTTATGACGCTTGATCCTTCAGGGTCGCGGGGAGCTGGAGCCTATCCCCCTGGGTGCTGTGACCTTTGACCTCCTCACTTGTGGTATCACAGGTGTCCTGTCACTCTCAGTGTGTGTGAGTCAGCCCGGACCACAGGAGGAGGCAGAGAGCGGCCGCAGTGCAGCACACACCAGGTTCAACCCTCAGATCAAAACGGACGTCTGCGATTCACCAGAGACACAGAGTGTCCAATAAAGTTAAAATTCATTAAGAGCAGCTCTTCAGTCCTGTTTCTGCTGCTTCCACACATTTCAGTCTGAGAGGATCCTGATAACTCTGCTCTGATAACTGTGGAAATCAGTGTTTAGAGATTTTAAGCCACAAGCTGATCCTGTTCTTCAGTGTTAGTTTGATCCATAATGTCAACGCATTCAGGAAAATACTGTGAGAGAAAAGTCGTCCTCAGAGGACAGAGGCCACAGAAACACAACACTTGTCGTAGTTAATCTACAGCTCTGGGTTTGGATCGAGACCAAAACTGGTCGGGATCCATGTCTCTTGGAAAAATCGTGACAGGAACTCACTAATCTGTAATCACCAAATCCGACGCAGCGACAGATTCATGGTTTGAACCTGAGGTCACGTCCTGTGAGACTCACGTCCTGTGAGACTCACGGTGAGACCTTCAGTGGTCTCAGTGCCGGTCAAACCCAGAGAGCCGGGACCAGAACTCGTTGGCAGGTTTCCTCTGCCACAGCTCGGCCGTGGTGCCAGCAGTGATGAAAAGGCCGATGCATCAGACTGGACCAGTGACAGTGACATTTCCTGCAGCCAGTGCTAACCCACATTCAGCTGGTCCTGGGTCTGTTCTCACTCTTCTTTTTAAACATTAGCTTGGATACACAGCTCACCTGTCCACAGGTGAAATAAACACTCCTGAAGCTCATAAACAGGCTGCACCTCTCAGTGATCTCTGAGAACGTGGCTATTCAACAGGTTACAGACTTATCAGCCCGCGTGTCAAACTCACATGACTCAGTGCGTGAAAACAGATGTTCTTCATGCACAATACACACAGTCAGTGTAGGAAGCGTTTGAAGGCAAACGATCAGAGCCACAGCAGAGAGGCAGACGCCACTCACCATGATGGACTGACTGAAGGTTTAACAGCTGATTCAGGACGTGCAGCTCCAGGTGCAGCTGTGAACCTGCAGTCGGCTGTGAGGGATAATTTGGCACAAACACAAATTTAACACTCCTATCAGAGAGCATGGCCGGCTGAGGCAGCATCCAGCTTTTCAATTAGAGTCACACACACACACACACACACCACACACACACACACACACACAGTACTGCAGGCTGCAGCCTGCTGTATAAACTGTCGCCTGCTGCTCTGATGACTCATAGACTGTTTAGTGTCGGTGAATACACCAGGTGTGTGTAGTGTGTGGTGTGTGTGTGTGGTGTGTGTGTGTAGAGTGTTTATATACAACCAAAGGTTTTGCCCAACGCAGCAGCTGAATCTGAATCTGAACCAATGACATGGACGTTTGTCATAATTTGAATTTCCTGTACAATTTAAAATCCTTGCTCTGTAACTAAACATCAACGAGCGCCTGAACCTGTGAGGAGCTCAGTGTACGAACAAACCGTCAAAGCGAAGCGACCGTGCTGAATCAGCAGCTGATGAAGAGCTCTGCCGTCAGCTCGTCTCCTCATCGTCAGACTCACAGAGACATCACAATCACGATCTGACCGCTCTGTAAAGAACAAGCTGCTGAGCCTTTAACCGAGCGTTTACACCGAACTGGACCTGAACCCTGGACCAGAAATAGACTCAGAGGCTCGAGAAGCAAACACCTGTGAACTGCAGGTGAACTACTCTGAAGAGTAACGGATGTTCATCAAACTAACCGCCTCATTTAAAAGCACTAACAGTTCATTCTGTCTGACATTTATCTCCTGTTACAGATCAATGATCCTTCATCTGGAGTGGTCTCTGAGTCCACCTGAGGACTCTCAGTCCAGTGTCCCTCTCTTTTAGCTCAGTGTTTGGTCTCCACCAGCTGCTCAGCAGGTGGAAGACAGAGGCTGAAGCAAGAAGCCGAATAAAAACCGAGCTGAGACTCAGAGTAAAGCTCCGTGAAGACGAACAGAACTCGAACACAATGAGAGGACAGGAGACTTGTTCCAGAACAGAATCTCCGTTATATCATTCTCAGATTATCCCAGATTAAAGGTTCTGGATGTTTGTGAACTGAACAAATGTGGAATTAGTTCATGCAGATCCACAAACTGAGCCCACAGCGTTTTCAGGGTTCATCTCTGTGTGAAATGTTTCCTACTGTCAGATCTCTAAACCTGTCAGTTCCATTTTCTCTCTGAGCTGTTTCCTCTGCCAACAGGAGGAGTTCACCTGAACTCGTCTCAGCTGAACCTCCAGGTTTGATCAGGTGACGAAACACTGTGATATTATTACATCACATGTTATTACACACACACACACACACACACACACATCTGTGACACATCTGTGAGGAAACAGATTTAAGTTTAAAATGTTTAAAATGTAAAAATTACACATAAATACAGACGTGACTTTCAGACATTTCACGTTTTTGGATCATGTGAAGACGTCACAGTGCAGTTTCACTTCCTCACTCATTCACTCATTCACTGCAGCCTATAGCACAAAGCAGTGTGAGCATCATGGACTCCTGAGGCCACAGCACAGAGCCTGCACCTCACACTCACAGTTCAGACAAACAAAAAGCCACTGGAGGGTAAATCTGGTCTCATTCTACGTTTCATGTATGAAAACATGCCAGAGTCATCCCGCTCTGAAACAGCTGCTGTGATGTGGACCAGACTCACTGACGTGTTTCACATGTCGTACGACAGGGCTCAGGGTGAACTGTGGGAAGCAGCGAGCGCTCTCAGCTGAATTTAAACTTTTAAAAACCAGTCTTTGTTCAGACAGCAGTGATTTCAGATGTTTTGTGGAGCAGCACAGACTGATTCTGTTCACGTTTTAGCTTCAGTCGAAGTAGAGGATAAACCAAAGTGTGTGGGAGAGATAAAACCCACCACAGCTTCTAAAAAACATCTCATCCCAAACCAAACAGAGGCAAAACGTCCAGATGAGTAAGACAAGTGGACGAGTTGCCTCGAGACAGAATCTGACAAAACACGTCACTGTATAAAACTATTTACGCGTCAGATCCTAACACACATCGAACCACAAACATTCCTCTGCCATGATATGAACAAACAAACACCAGCTTCGTTTGAGACTGTCAGTCCTCGGTCTGCAGGAGACACTGAGAATTTTTATGATTACAAACTGTCAGTGATGAACACATGAATCTACTCTGGCCCTTTAAGATGAACGTGTTACTGAGGCTCAAACACAATCATTAGTTTGACAGCACCTGGAGGTGTGTCTGGGAAACAGGTGAGTTCAGGTGTTAACCTTCAGGTGAACTGACTGGTACAGACCCAGGTGCTGCAGCGTCTTACCTGATGATGTCATCGTTGTGTCCCAGGTAGAACCTCTGGCTGTGCTCTCTGGTGTTGTAAACCACGCCGACCCCGGCCACGAAGTACACCACCTCCTTCCCGGCCGTGTAGTACAGGTTATTCCGGCACTGGTGGCCCCGGTAACCATAGACCCAGTCCAGTCTGAGCCGGCAGCCCGGGGCGCTCCGGTCCGACATGTTCACTCATCTGAGGGGACACCGTGTCCGCCGCCGCCGCCGCCGCTTCTATTGGGTCAGGACCCTCCAGACCAGACCAGCAGATTTATGAATCAGTTCACTGATGAGCTGTAAATAACCTGACGACTGTTGATTCTTCTCTTCGGTTTATCCTGATGGTTTTTGTTCAGCTCTGCTCTGAGTCACTGTGCAGAGTTTTAAAGGTTAACGAGTAAAGAAACGAGAAAGAGAGAAGGATGCCAAATATATCGACCAATTGATCGATTATCATGATTTTAAATCTTTCATCAAAGACACTGCTGGAAATCAGTTTGACCCCTGAAGCAGAGGGAGGCTGAGTAACTGATGGAAAGCTGCTGTTTAATAATCCGTTAATCATCAGTTAATAATCAGTTCACCTCATTTCACGTCATGTCACTTTAATTCTGAAGTCAAAGGTGAAATAGAGAAACTTCAGGTGGAACCGTTCTGGTTCTGGTTCCTGTGATGTTCCTTATCATATGATCAGGGTTTTATTTCCTCGTGCTCGTCTCCTCCTCACCTGCTGATTTTATCTCCTGTGATTTTAGTGTAATTTCCTTTAATTTTCCTGAACTGACGGTGTTTATGGTTCTCTGAGGAGAGTTCAGAGCGTTCCCATCACGCCTCTCCTGCGGTTTATTTTTCCATCAGACGCGCTCTGAGCCTCAGACTGGAACATTTTCTGTTCCACTCCATCTACAGACACCGGGATTTTTCTTCTTCTGAGTTTTCAAAAAGGAAATAAAATAAAGAAGAAACAGAAACAGACGAGAAAAATGATCCTAACGCGTCTGGAAAAGTTCTCGTCGTGTCCAAAAAGCCAAAGACACAGAGACACTGCAGAAATAAATAATAATAATGAAAAAAAAAACAGCAAATGAACAAACGACTGATGGGGGATTCTGCTCCTGGAAAATATAATCCCTCCTCACACTAATCCTCGACCTCGGAACCAGCCATAGTTTCTACAGCGCGCCTGGTTTTTTCTCCTGCGTCCCGGAAAAACGCGCCGCACCGGAGGAGACGGAGCCGCGGCTCAGCGAACCATTCACAACCCGCCTGAGTAAAATCCACCAGGGTCCGGGGGACAGGATGTGTAATAATCCAGTTTCACAAAATAAAAGAAGCGGATTATTTCCACCGTGAAATGATCGGGCAGTTCCGGACAGAGCCTCAGAGAGAGAGCGACAGAGAGCGACGAAAACAAATGTTTAATCCCCGCAGATGATCCAGCTTCAGCGGGCAGAGGAAGGGAGAAGCCCCGGGTTCACACCGCAGCATCCCGGCCGGATGACGGGAGAGGAAAGTCCTGATTCCCGGCAGGAGGAGAGCATCCTCCCGCTGCAGCCGAGTCCGTCCACCCACAGAGAGACAGACAGACAGGCAGGTGCACGGACAGACAGACAGACTCAGCTGGGCAGTAAACCGGACTCCAGACGCCTAACGCAGACCCTCCCTGAGCGCCGAGTCTCCTCACAGTGATGTTTTCTGGCTGGTTTCGGACTGACACCAGTCAGCAGCATCAAGAACCACAGCAGGTCATCGCACAGGGCTTCCGCTGCCGAGCCTTCAAAATAAAAGCCCTTTGAGTCAGGAGGGTGTGGTTTGGTCATTTTCCCTCTGGACGGTACTGAGGAATAATTCTGTTTTTCTTCACTTCTTCTTTTCTGTGTTTTAACCATTCGTTTAAGAGCCATTTACTTTGCTGGTTTCACACGTGAAGCCTGTTTGGATCATAGACTGTATAACGATCTAACATAATGCTCTGATTAAACTGTCCTTCTGTAATAAAGTGGATAGAACTGGCTCCTCCGTGAACGCAGGACTTTTACTTTGAAGAGAGAGTTTGTATGTGGTTGTGCTTTTACTCTTTTCACAGCAGCTTCACACGTTCTATTTTCACAGTTTTACTTCATGCTGATTTATTTTTTGTAGACTAAATATTTGAATGTTTATTAGTCAGTAAGATCTCTTGGCTTAAGCATAATTAAAAACATTTCGATCCTTCGTGTCATTCATTTATTCAACGTTTGATTTGAGCTCATCATTACTGTCTGGTTCTTATCAGCTGGCAAATTCCGAACTTTATTTTGAAGGTTTAATCCCCACGCTTCCGCTTTGACTGTGGCGGTTTGTCACGCGCTTGTCGCAGCTCGGACTCGGAGGTAACCACGACGCACGGAGAGAAAACACCCCGACTCGGCTGCACGGGGTCGCACGGCCGCAAAGGTTTGTGGGACTTTGTGTTTTTCGCCAGTTTAAAATCCTTCGGCGGAAGTGAGAGAAGGAAAAAACTACAAATCCCAGCAGCGGTGGAGGAGGAGCTGTCCGCGGTGCTGAAGGCAGGAGCCGAGCAGGGAAACTGAGGAGAGAAGGAGACGGTTTCATTAAAACATGTGATCTGCTCTGATCGAGTGTTTGTATCAAAACATCCGGAAAGTACAGAAAATAAAACTCGTCTAAAAATTATTGATTGATTTTAATTTTTGATGCATTCACGTGTTCATCCCTTTAATGTTGCTGCCGATAAAGATTTTAATGACATTATAAATTACTATAACAATACGTCATCATTTAGTTTTTGCTTTTAGGATTTTGTGTCGGTTTAAAAAGGTGCGTGTGTGTGTGTGTGTGTGTGTGTGTGTGTGTGTGTGTTGGGGTGGGCGGTCACATCTGGAGACCAGTCACTGATCCATGACACAGTGAAAAGTGAAACTGGTTTAACTGGTTTAACTGGTTTAACTGGTTCGGTTCAGTTTGTGTGAGACAGTCCGAGATTATCGGGAATAAAGTGTTTTATTGGTTAATTCATGTTTCTGCAGGTTCAGTGTCGCAGTCTCCTGCTCGTCATACGCCATCCTGTGGCCAAAATGTAAAACGACACTGAAGTGCAAACTGAAGATCTGTTCTGTCCTCTGTCTGTCTCATGTGTCCACTGTCTTCAGGAAGTTGTTGGGACTGTTGCTGTTGTCGAACGCGACAATGACACCGACACAAAAATAAAATCTTTAGTGACAAACAGAAAATGTAGGAAATAAAACAAAACTCAGTCTGTTTACCTGTAAACTGGTTTTCACTGAAAGAATCGACACGTTTGAAAAATGTCCTGCAAACATGAACGAGACAGAGTGAAAGTTTCACATCAGCACGTTCAGCTGCTTTCTCCTCAGACTGTTCCTACCTGATGTTTAAATAAAGTTATGGTCGTATTAACAAGGCAGAGCGAAGTACAGTGTGTGCGTGGGTGTGTTTAATTAAACACTCTGCATAAACACACACACACACACACACACACACACACACACACACACACACACACACACACACTCTGGGTCTCTGCTTTAAGAACAGTGGCCTTTGATGAGGTCTGACGCTGTGACTGTGTCTCTGGGATTTAAAGGATCAGTTCACCCTCATTGATCCTGGCAAATTATTTCGGTTGTGTTGTTCTGATTGTCTGAGATTCCTGCCTCCGCCTGCCCCCACCTGCCTCCACCTGCCTCCGCCTGCCCCCACCTGCCTCCACCTGCCTCCGCCTGCCTCCACCTGCCTCCACCTGCCTCCGCCTGCCCCCACCTGCCCCCACCTGCCTCCGCCTGCCTCCACCTTCCTCCACCTGTGAACAGAAACCTTTGATTTTATCAGCCATAACATTTTAACAGATTAAAACCTGTGATTCTAGTGTTTTTAAGCTTGTACATGTTGTCAGTTGTGTGCTCACACTTTACACTGTGTTAACTTCACACACAACAAAACTAAACAAACAAACAAACACGGAGTTTGGGTCGTTTTAAAAGCATTTTAATGGCTTTTTGCACATATGTAACAGAGATGGGAGAAGTCTACGGGTGCAGATCCAACTAGCAGTGACCCTGGTCCACATCACACTGACTACCTCACCTACAAAGCCCAGCCCCGCCCACCCCCACCCAACCCCATCGTGGCATCGTTGATTGTGCAATATGAAGAAATATCTTGTTACTATGGTTACAGTGACAGAGGAATGCACACTATATTTATCAAATCACCAGAGAAGGAAGCAAAAAGAAAAAGAAAAAGAAAAAGAAAGAGAAAGAAAGAAGAAACCGTTTCAGACCAAACCCCGAGTGAAGAGTTTTTCAGTTACTTGAAGTGTTTCACCGACGTTACGCCCGAGCCCCCGCCCAACCAACCCCTCCACCAGCTGTGGAAAAACAAACACACCCACCTTTTACACCTTTCGGCTCATCCCTGCCGATCTGCTTCCATTTTTCCTGGCGGGTCAGGAAGTGAATTAATGACAAAATTAAAAGTCGGAACAAAACAAATTCAAGCTTTAATCGAGCAAAGTCTGGGTCTGTGACACGTTCGGTCTGAAAACCTAAACTCACCTGATTTAGTAAAACGTGGAAACGCCTCCTTCAGGCTGTTCCTCCGGCTGCCGGACTGACTGCTCTCAGACCTGATCTAACCCACTGACCTTTAACCCCACGAACCAGCTCCTGATGCCGTCTAACAGCAAAAGGAGAGTTTCAGCGTTTCAAACGAAAACTAATGCAGCTTAAAGAAAAGCTGCTGCTGGGAAACGTGTCACGTGCTTCCGCCGCTGGAGCCTTTGCACTTTTCCTCTTTTCACTTTGTCATTAAAGAAACTTCACAGAAAACCAAGCAGCTGCACGCGTTTCACTCTGAGGCCGCTGAAGCAAGCGACCGTGACTCTGCGACACCACTCGCTCCCGGTGGATGCTCTGCAGATCCCACCTGTCCACTAACAGCGACGCTTTGAGAAAACACCTACGGCTCCACACCTGTCGGACTAAATCAACGTTCGACATATTTTAACTGTGGAGAAAATATAAAACAAAAACAAACTTCAAATAACTAAGAGCGGAAGTTAATGTCTGAAAAACGCAAAGAGTAGAAAATAAATGTGAGTGGATGATTAAACATTCTCACTGGTCTCAGTTATTTACTCCTTCATTCAGATTCATTAAGTTTTCAGGTAAAGAAAGTTCTAATCAACTGAAGCTTATTACGCTCGGCAGGTCTTAGTATTAGTATTAGTAATAATAGGTGAAATTAAACACAGGTTTATTTTTAACAGTTTGTTATACACAAGTTATACACACAGTTCAAAGCACCGGAGGGTAACGCTCCGAATCACAGCCACTCTCTGTGACGCTGCAGGAATTAGACAGCACCCAAATCTAACAGAACACAAAGGTGTTTACGTTCCACTGACTGATGGAGGTGAATCAGCTGATGGAGGTGTCCAATCACTGGATGTTTGCTCTCTTTCCTGCAGCTCAGACTACAGCCGAGTGTCCGCGGTCATGTCAGAGCGTTACCCTGCTGCGCTCTCAGCTTCCCCCGCTGCAGAGGGACACACGCCATCCTGCAAAGACAAGGCCTCGCAAAAAACTGAGGATGGAGCCAAACAACAGGAACTACCTACAACTGTCCAAAAAACAAGAGCGGAACAAACCAAGGAGACGGCGGGAGCGGAAACACAACCCACACAAGGCAGAGAAGCAGAGAAGGAAACCAAAACAGCAGGAGATAGAAAACACAAATAAGAGCAATAAGAAGAATAAAGTGGAATATTCTGGGAACTCCTCTACATCGTGTTGTTGTTGTTCAGCGGCAAACTCTGGTTTTTCTCTTTATGACAGCAGCTGCCTGAAGCGTTTGCAGACCCCCTCCATTTTTTTCCTTCCATCAGATTTTTTTTTTTTTTGTTCGTTTCTCCGTATCTTACAAAAACTGAACAGAGGATACAGGTGGTGTGTTGTAGCTGTACTGTAGCTCTGAGCCGACCGGACGGTTGATAGGCACAGAGTGGAGAGTTTTGGCTCGGAGCTTGCATGCTGGAGTCACGCTTTGAGAGGAAGAGGAGGAGGGGGAGGAGGAGGAGGAGGAGGAGGAAGAAGAGGAGGAGGAGGAGCAGGAGGAGGAGGAGGAGGAGGAGCAGGAGGAGGAAGAAGAGGAGGGGGAGGAGGAGGAGGAGGGGGAGGAGGAGGAGGAGTGGCTGTTTGGGATTTTCTCTGACAGCAGCTGCTGGACGCTGTGAGAACAGTCACATCATGAATGAGCTAAAATGTTAATGGAAACTGGTGAAGTTTGTTTTTCCTCATTGAGTCGCGTTGTGTTGTTGTGACATTAACTTTCTGATCAGATTTACATCTGTTCAAAGGCTCAATTTATTTCAGCAGCAGCTTTTCTACTGGTTCTACTGGTTCTACTGGTTCTAGGCTCTGACAGGATCAGTTGCTATGAGCAGACTAAATGTGGAGGAGTGACCCCAAACAGCACGAGGACGGGGGGGGGGGGGAGGAGGGGGGTAAGGAGCGTCTATTTCTTCTTGCTGAACAGACTGAAGCGTTTCTCCTTGTCCTTCTCTCGTTTTCCCGGGCTGGACTCGGCCGTCGCCGTGGCGACCGAGGCCGGCAGCGTCTGAGCGCGTGCGGCGGGGGCGGGCGTGCTATGGCTGCTGGGCGTGACCTCCGACCTTTCGCCCGCCACGGCGGCCGAGATGGCCAAGATCCACGAGTTCATCTCCTCCTGGAAGATGCAGAGAGGGAGGGAGAGAGAGAAGGAGGGAGGGAGAGAGGGAGGAGTTAGCTGAGCACACGCGCCCCTCCACCGTTAACACATTAATAAAGACTTAATAAAGCTGCTGGATTATTTCAGTATCATCTGATTACTGTCATATAACAACGATAATAATAATAATAATAATAATAATACGTTTTTTTGTTTTTAAACTTACGTCGTCTTTGGCTTGGAACAGATACTCGTTCCCGTCTGTAATCCTGTGGACGTTAAACAGTCAGTGAATATTCAGAGGACGGCTGCAGGTCAGAGCTCCACCACGTGTCCTCCTGATATTTAATACAATCAGAGTGTAAACGATAAAGATCCTGATTCTCACTTGAGCTTGAAGACGTGCTTCTTCTTCTTGTAGTCCAGCGCCACCTCGCAGACGGCGTCCTTCAGGCTGATGGGGATCTCGCTGTGGTAGGGAATTCCCTGCCCCGCGCTCTTCTGATCCTTGTAGAAGCCCATTTCCTGCTGGTTGATCACACAGTACACATTGTGCCACGACCTGCGGGGACACGGTGAGAGTCAGAGGTCACATCGTGCAAGGACCGCATCTCTGCTCGTGTTCAGGTGATCACCTGTCCACCTGAGGCAGCAAGAGCCCGGCTCAGAGGCCGATGCTCTGCAGTCGCAGGAGTCCTACCTGCTCGAAGCCTTCTTGTTGTGCCCCTCCCACTCGTGTTTGCGGTGCAGGAAGCCCTCCATCTGGGGCGTGGGAGCGTCCTGCTGGGTCTTGGCCGGCAGGGTCGCTGCCTGGCTGGCCTTGCCCTTGCGAGCGGCCCCGGGAGACCCCGCCGGGCTGGGCTCCGACACCCCGTTCACCACCTCGCCCCCGTCCACGTTGTCCTGGAAACAGAAGGAGAGTCAGAGGAGGCGGCGGAGGGAGGATCGGCCTCAGAAGCTGAATCAGAGTTATCAGAGCTGCATGCAGAGCTGAGCGGGATCACAGGCTGAACACTGACTAACACCTACAACTGCAACCTGAGTGAACGAGTGAACATGTGGCGGAGTGATGCTTTAAACCTGCTAAGTCCTTAATGACTGTCACACTCTGATCAACACGTTCATCCTGAATCTGATCAATAAAAGTGGAGGTGAATGAATAAAGTCTGAGCTCAGTGGGAGCTCAGCTTCAGAAGCAGCTGTCTCTGTAATATTAAATCATTCAGTTCACTGTAAGGATGCAGCGTTACAGGACGCTGGTGTGTGGCGCCCTCTCCTGCTTCCAGCCTCACAAGCTGCTCAATTCTACTCTGAGTGAAATCACACATTTCAGAAGTCTGAGGATTTCAGCCTGAACTGAACAGACGTGACAGACGTCCCAGAGATCTGCACCTGAAACCTTCCCATCAAACCACCGACATCAGCGCGTCACTGTGCAGGTTAACTGTGAGTCCAGTACTGATTAGAAAGACGTCAGCACAGCTGATCATGCAGATTGCAGGTTTTAGGACATGCACGTCAGATCACAACACCACTGCACACAGAGGGATGGACAGAGTGAAGAAGGACGAGGGGAGGGAGGAGCCAGCAGGGGGAAGAAGGGAAGGACAAGAAACACAAATCTCAAACAATTATCCACAAAATTGCTTGGAACTCATCATTATTGGAAGTGGGCGTCATTATCGGTGAGGGGAGAGTGCGATTGGCCGAGTATCAAAACAGATTTTATTTTTCCACACCACACCCACTCCAAGCGGATGCTTATTACCCTGTTACTGAGCTCTTCAGGGGCTGGACCAGTGGTGGAGGCTCTTTTTGAGAGCAGTTCAGAGGCTGGACCAATCCTGGGAGCTTTAACTGAAGGACTGCGACACCTGGTCCGATCCCAGGAGCTTTCATTGGAAGCTTTGAGCGTTCGACTAACCCTGAGAGCTTTTACTGAGAGACTGACAAAGGTTGCTCCCATGTTGAGTTTAACCCATTCAGAGTTTTTCTTTTTCAGAGGAAACGTGTTGAACACTGAAGCAGAGGTGTCTGTTACAGGTCGGACCAATCCTGGGAACTCTGGACAGGAAACAGTTCCACGAGCTGTGACTTAAAGCTCGCCGATCATTTTCATGCTCCTGAAAACTGTTGGAGGCTGTTTGGGTTTTACACTGTGTCTCTAGAAATAATGTGTTTATCTTTACCAAACAGTACAGACAGTACAGACCGTACAGACTGCAAACACAGCACAGACCGTACAGTCAGTACAGACCGTACAGACCGTACAGTCAGTACAGACAGAACAGACAGTACAGACAGTACAGACAGTACAGACCGTACACACAGTACAGACCGTACAGTCAGTACAGACAGAACAGACAGTACAGACAGTACAGACAGAACAGACCGTACAGACAGAACAGACAGTACAGTGCACCCTCCCTCATGTTCCAAAAACACTGGTGAAATAATGAAAATATCTTGTGACTCCAGAGCAGTTATTCAGTAAAGCGTTCCTAACCGTTCCTTTTCTGATGCACGTCAGTGAAACCAGCCTAAAATAAAATAAAACCTCAGGATGAAAACGGGTGAAGAGCATGAGATGAAGAAACATGAGACAGAAAATGCAACTGAAATCCTGATGATGACGACAGCATGCAACAAAACACATCAACACCAACGCTGTGTAGGCAGAGAAGTTACAACCGTACACGGATAATACACGGACGGGTCACAGAGCACGGATTGGTTCTGACGGTTTATTGGGAAATGTGTGTTAGTGAGGGAACGACTGAAGGAGCTGGATGAACATGCAACAGAAACCATGAAGACAACAGAGACTGACAACAATGATGATAAATATAATGAGGAGATGTGAGGGGTGCACACACACACACACACACACACACACACACACACACACACACACACACACACACACACACAGTGAGACATGTCTCAATGCTTATAAATAGATGGGGAAACAGTGGAATGAATTCATGTAAATGTAAAATGAGCTGAAGCAACAGTTTAAAGTTGGTTTGTTCACAGGACGCAGGTCGTATGTGTGGTGGAGAACATGGTGGCACACATACAGCACTGTCTGAGGAGCTATATGAGGATGGAGGACATGGGCTGTGGGATGTAGACACACCTGTTTTCATTTAACTACACTTCATTTAAAAAAAGCAAATCAAATATTATCGTATGATCTGAAAATCTATTTCTTCCCTGGAAACAATAAAGCCTTTAACTCTGAAATAAACTCTTTATTATACGTTATTTTATATTTAATATATAAAATACATAACGTGATTGGATTCATAGATCTGAAATGTTAAGTGCTGTTTTATTTTAAGACAGAGAATAATGATTAATATGAATATGAACCTACTGAAGATCATGTTCTCTTACAATGTTTTATTGATCGTTTTCTGATTGTTTGCATATTTTTACATATTTGTGCTTTTTCCCCTTTTTGCTTTATCACATTTTTCAATATGCTGATGATATCACGATTTATCTGAAGAAATATGATCTGAAATCACCGACTCTAAACCCCGATGCTGGACGGAGGGCTGTGCACTGAGGAAGACATTTAGTGGTTTTCTTCTCAGGCGTTCATGTTCCACAGGGTGAGTTTATAAATGATGACGTAAACTAGCAGAAACATTAACAGCTGAGGGGAGAGGACGACGGGGGAGTCGAGCTGAGAGAGACAGAGGGAAGAAGGAGGGAGGGGGAGGAGAGATGAGGGGAGGAATGGATAAAAACACTGGTGTGGCTTGTTTTAGTGTGTGTGTGTGTGTGTGTGTGTGTGTGTGTTTTGTCGTCCCACAGTCACACTCCCAGTCAAACCAGATGGGAAAAAAGCAAAAACACTTAAACGTTCTAAACCATTAACATGACTTTGTGTTTTGGTCGTTTCTGCTCTGTTTAGTTGCACAAGTACAATTATTTCTTCTTCTATTTCTAATTTCTTTCATTCAACAAATTAGGTACAAAAGGAATGTTAGGGAGGTTTAAATAAACATTCACTTGAGGAAGTTTATCTGAGGACAAACCTGATGATGGAATTATACAGTGACTCTGAAGTGAAATCAGTAAAACTACAGCTTAAATGTACAACTGAGTTTTTCATCATTAAAGGTTGTTGTGAAATGATTGGTGCTACACTGGTGATAACGATAAACTTAATGAGGCTGACTGAGTCTCTCACAGGAGCAAATTCTGACTACATTTCCCATCAGCCCTCTCTTTTGTTTAAAGCAGTTAAACTAAACCTCAAAACCAGGCGACCGTCGTCGTCAGTTACAGATAAAGTTACTACACTTATTAGATTATTATTATACTGAGAAACGATTAATCAGTGAGGATGAGGAGCAAACAATAAACGCTGAAGACGAGATAAATACAGGAGGAGTGTTGATGTGTAGATCCCAGTGTGTGATACAACACACCTGGTTAGAGTCTGTGATGTTCCTGTATGAGGTCAAAGGTTAATGTTTGGGGATGTGTATGATGTTTTGTGTGTGTGTGTGTGTCTGTGTGTGTGTGCGTGTCAGGGTGCGGCGGTGGCCCTGCGGCTCTGCAGGGTGCTGCTGTATTTCTGGTAGGCAGGTGAGCGGTAACTAACCCTGGGAGACTCCTGATCGGACGGCAGCCCGTTCTGAGACGCCGGCTCACCCTCCCTGCAAACACACACACACACACACAAAGAGTTAGACACAGTGTGGATTTGACTGAGGACGTGACAGTCAGTGGATCCCAGACCTGTGACGCTCAGGCTGAGGACACACATCACTGCAGAGCTCAGGATCTGATGCTGATTGATCGATTATTCTGATTCAGCTCGAGCTAAATTTCATGCAGAGGTCTCGACCTGGCCTGATGAGGTCACCGGCCTTCCTCTTCTACGCACCTGCTTCCTTTTTTTTTTTTTTACCTGCACTACAAAATCCATAAGAGCCTGTTCTCAGTGGAGGAAGTGACACTCGCATGTGACAGAACAGAAACTCAGAGCACACGTTCCTGATGCTCCGGTAAATTCTGTCCACAGCACAAAGATTCACCCACAAATTCAACTGAGAAGCCTCTGATGACTCGGCTGTTTGACTGACAGCATGAGCGCTGTGCATGAATGTCTGAATGAATCTGTGAATGAATGAATGTCTGAATGAATCTGTGAATGAATGAATGTCTGAGTGTAAAAGATCAAAAAGGGAAAAGTGATTTCACGTCTGTTATCAACATCAACTCGTCCAGCTGAGTCTCGACCAAACAGTTTCACCATGACGTCTGTTCACCAGCAGACGAATCAGCTGTCAATCTAAAGATCCACTAACACGCTGACTCACCTGTTCTGTGCCGCAGCGTCGGCAGGCTGAGCCTCAGTGGGCGGGGGTTGTCTCCTCCTCTCTTCTTCCTCTTGCCTTCTTCTCACTTCCAATAACTCCATCTGGAAGCACAAACGCAGCGTCACATCGTCACATCGTAGTCCTGAGACTTTATCCGCTCTCATGCAGCAGCAGCGTGTGTCTCACCGTGGTCAGCCTCTCCAGCGCGGCGAAGCGTTCCTCCCAGGTGGCGGCCGACTTCTCGAAGGCCTCGTGGCGTTTGATGAGTTTCTCCACCTCGTCCACGCTCTGCCCGATCTCCCTGCTGGACAGGTAGGGCTCCTGGCCCAGCAGCCACGCCTCAGCCACACCTGCGTCCCGGGAGAACTGGTGCACCTCCAGGACTGGACGGATGGACGGACACAGACACAAAGACACACACACACACACACACACAAATGCAGACGTGATATCAGATGTATTCAGCTTATTTTACTTCATTTGACTAAATGACTGAGAAACTGGATGAAATCATACCAAGTCTTAGCCACTCCCATCTGTCCTCCCACTTGTCAATCATGTCTTTCCTCTTGTCAGTCAACTGTAACAACTTTTCTTTAATCTGAGGAGAAAAAACATTGTACGAGAAAATTTTAATGTTAAGAAACGAGCAAATTTCAACCGTGTTCACCTGGTTTGGAGGCAGAATTAATACAAAGCTGCTTCACACTGTGAAAAACATCGTGATGATCTTCAGAAACTCAATGGATCTAAGTGGAAACAGCTCAGAGTGGATATCTGCCCACAGAGTGGCAGATATCCACTCTGAGCTGTGGAACATGAGTCTCCACCTCCTCTGAAGAGTAGTGCTTCCTGGCCAGCAGGGCTTTGCCCAGCTCGATGCAGGCTGTGAAGCTGTCGTTGCGGGCGTCGATCTCCGCCTTGATGCCCTGGTGGTTGTTCATCAGCAGCTCCACCGACGACACGTCCCTGAAAACAAGCGGTTTAATAAGAAGAAACTCTCATCCTCAGCTTCTTTAAAAAGAATAAGTTCTGCTTTTGTTTTCATCCACCTGTGTGTCAAACAGTTAAAGGCAAGAAGGTTCAGACTGTCGAGCTTCTACTGCCCCAAAACTAAGACAGAAACAAGGTGAGACGTGTCTCCTACCTGGGCTTCTCCTGGGCCTCGATCAGGCGGATGACGTCCTCCATCCACAGCATCAGGTCGCGCACCATGCTGAAGAAGCGGAACTTGTCTCCGGTGTCGACCAGCTTCACCCGCCGGCCCTCCACCGCCTCCAGCAGGTTCTTCCAGGCCTCCAGAACCTGAGGGGGACGAGACGACACACAGCAGGGTTCAGACCAGAGCGACCCGAGGCTGGGCTCCTCTAATGCAGCTTTCACAACTGTCTTACCCTCCTGAACAAAAGCTTTATTTTCATTTACTCAATCATGAGTCGGGCTGATCATTACTGATCTTGCAGCCTGAAAACAGCTGGATCCATCATGGAGGGGTGACTCTGATCAGCAGAGGGAGCCTGAGGGGCAGCAGCCACACAACGCTTTAACTTCTATATAAACTGCAAATGCACCATTACACTGTTCTCACTGTGTATCGGTGTGTGTCTGAGTGTTTCAGGCCGGGGACATAAATAAATGGGATAAAAGCAAATGAAAAACAGCGCAAACATCTGTGCAGACTGCAAATGCAAAAGCATCCACCACGCAGGGGGAGGGCAACATGGCAATATGATGTTAGCGAGGCAACATCACAGTAACACTGAGGAAACGCTCCCTAAACGTCTCTGGGCGTCTTTGCTCACGGTTTCTGTTTTAGTTCCTGAATTTATTACCTAACAGTAAACCATGAAATGCTGATGTGGAATTAAACCTGACGGAGGATTTCATCCTTACCATCAGTCCCCACCTCCATCTTTCAGAGGCTGTTGTTTGCTTGTGTCTCCACCTGCTCAGATCAATTGGTTGCTCACACACACACTCAGACTTTCCTAGACCTGCTGCCACCACGTGGACACTGTCCTGTCTCATGTCCTCTGTTGTTCAGATCCTCAGACAGGCCACTGGGATTTAACAGTAGCTGACGAACTGACTGAAGTTCAGGTCAGAAACGTTTTACCTGTGAGTCCGTCGCTGTCCAGCGTCTGTGGATCCACTCAGCACTGTTCTCAGTCCATCATCAACACTATCAGGCACATTTTAGTGGCAGCTTGACAAAGAGTTAGCTCACACAGCCTGAGCTAACTGTCAGCAAGCTAAATACCCAGCAGCCATGCTAATACGTTAGCAAACTAACGCTAGCTTCTACTGGTTAAGGGAGCTAGTGAGGCTAACGACCAGACAGTGGTGATTAGTTGCCGACACTACGATTAGCAAGCTACAAGCCATTTTCTAACAACCAATCAGACGGCTCGGAGCTGAACTGATCAGTTTCCTGTCAGAGACTATACATGAACCAAGCCCGATCAATTCTGTCCCAATACCAGCAGATCTTTCAGCTCCACCATGACTCAGCTGAACCCAGACTCAGCTGAAGCCCGACTCAGCTGAAGCCCGACTCAGCTGCACCCCGACTCAGCTGAACCTGACTCAGCTGAAGCCCGACTCAGCTGAACCTCGACTCAGCTGAACCTGACTCAGCTGCTCATGGCGTCTTCAGCGGCGGAAACACTGAGACGCAGCTGAAGCTCAGCAGCCTGTGCTTTGTCTAACTTCACACATCAGAGTTCATGTTCTAAGATTGTACCGATCTTAGAACCTCCTCTGACCGAGCTCAGTTCTCCTGTTTCAGGGCTGTGACTGACGAGCTGCACAGAGGAAAGTTCACCATGGTTCTACGACATTTTCCCGCCACAGAAGCAGCACAAGCCACAGTCTGAGCTTCACCAGGCGGAGCTGCAGTCACAGGTTTGGTTCGGTCTAACGAGGCGGGTGACACTTCGACATTTAAACGATCTGAAAACCAGAACATCCACACGATTTGAACAGAACCTTTCACGCCCTCAGACCCGTCTGACACGGAGACACTGTTCACAGAGGATGGACACATGGCTGCAGAGGACGGGAAGCAGTGATACTGCGGCAGCTAACAAGCCACTACATTTAAGCAAATGCGAACAAAAACATTCGATTGCACCATGAAATATTAAAAATGCGTCTTCGATTGATTTGAGAAAAGATCTAGAGCTAAATTTTCAGTTTTCATCTTCACCAACTGATCAGACCCAAACTGTATTTGCAAACTACTGGTAGCGCTTGTTTTAACCTCCTCAGAGGCCCAGGCGGGTGGAGCTGACAGCTCAGTGGTACTCATGCAGCATCAGTAAAGTCAATCAGAGACACTGAGTTAGTTTTCAGTTCAGATCCACCCACACAGCTTCTAATAAAGATCACAAACACAAACCCTGCAAGTATTTGCAAATGACCAGGTCTGTGACTAACACTGGGCTGAAACTAAGCTGCATGGAAATGACTAAAATGTCACTAATCACTATTAATCAACATTTTAGTCAAACTATTAAAACAAAGTCTAAAACTGCAGCCAAAACAAAGACTGATGCAAAGCCAATGTTTTTGGTAAACGGAGTCTCACCTCTCCCTTTCTCTTCTGGGTGGACAGAGGGGATATGCAGGGAAATGGACATACAGGGAATGGTCAAAACACAGTGCCATCAAAAACACTCAGTGCTTATCATGATCAACAGTCCACTCCGATCATCAGGACGCCAACAGCTCTGGCACGCCACCGTGGCACTGGAGGGAAATTCCACTTCAACCTAAGGCTGTTGAGTTGAGTTCTGTGTTTGCAGAATCATTTTTACTGAGGCTGGAGACACTTTTCAAAAACGTATGAAATAAAAGCAGAAGTTTGGTTTGAGAACGTCAGGTTTTCAGAGCTGGTCCCAGTGTTTTCGCTCTGATGTAACTCGGTTATCAGCCTGAGTAAACCTGAGTTCTGACCCCCTCCCCCCGCCCCCCCCCTCAGGTGTGTTCAGACTCAACTGCAAGTGAACTTTGACCTTAAGTTATTTGCTGAAGTGTAGATTGATAAAGACAAAGTTTTCTCTCTTGAGCTCAGTGCTGCTGGAGTAAAACGTCTCATCGGATGGACAGACTCAGCTAAATCCTTTTCTCCACCGTGTTAATTCACCGCAGATCCTACCTGTGTGTGAGATGGTGCAGCTGTGAGGTAAACAGTTATCTGTAACCTGGTTACTGACTTTTACCAACAAATCAAATTCACATACAACAATTTCACTGAGAAAAATCGCTGCAAATAAAACTGTATCCTGATGTTTAGAGGAGTTTTTAAGGATGAGTAGGGAAGTGTGTAGTTATACTGAGATCCCAGTGTGTTCCTAAGGATCAACAGTAAAGTTTCCTCTGCGTACACAACCAGTGTGAGCAGACTCTCTCATGGTGTTTCCTTTATTTTGACCAGTCCCTGTAACATTTCATTCTGTTCTTTTATCAACCTCCGGCTTCTTTTCGGTGACTGGTGTCTATGTAAAGGAGCTTGTGTGTTTGTGTTGATGTTGTGTTGAACACAAGCTTATGATTCGTCTTATTCAACATTATTCTCTCTCTATTTGACGTCTTACAGTTGTTTTTTCTTTCAGGAGCAGAACAGTGCAGTTAGTGCAGCAGCAGTGCAGCATGCATGAGGCAAAGGCCTTTTACAGTACCATCAATACTGGGTCCAGTTCAATCAGTAAGAGAAGGAGGTTTTCATCTGTGTTTACATGTAAGCAGAGCACAGACACTGTGTGTGTATATGTATGTTATTAACGTGTTGTTGTTCTATCTGTGGTGCAGCAGCCGCTTCTCTCAGATCCACTGACTGGATTCAAAGTAAACTGAGCCCAGTCCTGATGTGGTTTATGTGTCGGTGCCTGACTCTGGAGCTCACCTCTCCTTCTCTCTTCTGAATGTCGTCAGCTTTGTCTCCAGCGTAAGCCGACTGCAGGCGAACGGCGTCCTCCTGAAGCTGCCGCACCTGAACGAGGAGCAGGGGGAGAAGGTTCAAACACTGAAGCTAGCTGACCAATAACAGCACTGAGGCTCTCTGCTTCTTTGCTTTCAGCTTTTATGAGTTGAAATTCTAACTGAAACCAACTGAACGTGTTCCAGGTTGTTCTCGTCCACGCGTGGTGCCTGTACCTGTGTTCCCAGAGCCTGAATGTCGTGTTCGAAGGTGGTGTGCATCCTCTGCAGGGTCTCCACTGTGTTCTGGTCCCGGCCCAGCTCCTCAGGAAGCTTCTTGTGTTTGTCCAGGATGCGGTTGAGGATCTCCTTGGCGTCGTGGTAGAACTTGTGGAGCTCGTAGGAGGCCGCGAGGATCTGCGTCCGGGTGTCGATGAGCTCCAGCAGGTCGGCCCAGGCCTCGTTCAGGCCGTCCTTCCACTCTGCGATGGTGGCGGCGTCGCCGTGGCCGCTGTTGATCAGCTCGTCCGCCAGGCGGTTGACGGCATCCACGCGCTCCTGGCCAATGTTCCCGGTGTCACGGGCAAATTCTCTGAAACGCTCCTGCAGCATCTGATGGAGGAAGGAAAAAGGTTCCAGTGTGTTCGAGATACCGAGCTACGACATCTTCAATAAATAAATAACTATATGACAATATTAACAATAGGAACATGCTGAAAAAAGATGCCGGAGCATATGAACAAAACTGGTTCTGAATAAAAACTTAAAACTACAGAGCAGAAAACTGATGCATTTATACTAAACCAGCTCAGAAACGCTTTGATTTTAACCCACAGATAGAAAATATTAATATAGTTTCGGACGATGTTCAGTTAATTTGTACAAAATTATTAATTGAAGAGCAAAGATTAGAAACAGAGACGGCATTAGCTGGATCTTACTGGGATCCATGAAAGATGAAAATCATAAAACGTTGACTGTAAATTACAGAAGTTTAAGCAGAGGTTTCAAAGATGGTACAGACTGAGCCAGCTCACGACACGACAACACGCCAGTTCATATTCAGCTCTGATCATGCAGAATGAAAAGCTGCTGATAGTGAAACCGTGCTGTACTGACAGTGACGTGTTCGTAGTCCTGTCCCAGCTCGTGGGATCCGGCCACCACCTCCCTCTCCGCGATCCACTGCTCCAGGTCGTCCACCTCCCTGTTGAGCTGGAAGAGACGGAAACGCTCGTCCAGCTTCCCCCGACGCTCCTCCGCCAAATCCTTCAGGCCGGCGTACAGCTTATCCACCTGAGACTGACGCATCCCGATTCTCTCGCTGCGGAAAGAGGAGGAGAGAAATTCATCCTGCACATTTAAAGACGCTTTACATTTAAAGATGAAAACCTGACCTTTGACCTCTGATGCCCCCTCACCTGTCGGGGTGTCCGGCAGCCACCAGGCCCCGGCTGGTGCTGGAAAGCTGGTGGACGGTGTCGGCATAATCCTCCACCGCCTGCTCCAGGATCTGATGCTTCTTCAGCATGGCCACCGAACTCTGCTCGTCCTGAGAGACACACACACATTTCTCTCCCTTCATTTCTTTTTCCTCTTTACGTTCTGCTAAAGCAAAAGTTAATATCTTAATTTCTTTGCCAAGACAAATTGACAGAGAAAGGAGGAAACGAGAAGAGAGAAAAAACCCTGGAGGAAACGACAGAAAAACAGAAAGAAGAAATAAAAGAACGTGTGCAGAAGGACTAAGAGAAAGACGTGATGGATGAAAGAGTATAAGGAGAGACAAAATCAGAGGACAGAAACGAGTAAGACACAGAGAGACAAACAGAATCACTCAGAAACTGAGTATCTGACATTTCATACTCACAATCAGTGTCGAGAAAGTCTCAGGAAATATTTCCTCTCAAAACACAAACTCAAAACTGGACTTAACCTGTAAACTCAACTGCTCAGTCACACACCTGAGCAGGTGAACACGCTCAGGTCTACAGAGCTTACAGCTGCCGAACACTCAGAGTCCCACCGAAAAACCCAAACTACAAAACAAACAGAGAATTTACGGTAACTGAACCCACGTCTTGTTTTCAGCTCACAGAGTAAAGAAATACGTCACATAAGAAAGGACTGAATGTGCACTGACCAGAGGAGACGCAGCAGAACGAGCAGACACTCAAACACCAACTAACCACACTGAGAGAAAACTGAGGAACTGGCAGGTGAAGTAAAACTCAAACACAGGAACAGGAAGTGTTCGACCCAGAGACCAGACACTCGGACCAACATGATCCTGATCACTGATGAGAAACACTTCCCACAGCGTTCTGCTTCTGTTTCCATTAATCAGCCTGAAGGCTGTTCCACTGCTTTAGCCTCTGTCTGACCGGGTCACAGACGTGTTCGGGTCAAACCAAAGAATTTCATCAGATGGAAATATTCTGTCATTGTATAAACATCAACCCAAAATTCAGCCTGAAAATCTTTTTTTTAAATGAAGAATTTAAAACAAAGTTAAATGAGTTTGAAAAAAGTTTGGTTCCTCAGCTGGAGTTTGTAAAAACTGACCACATCGTCTGATCAGGAAACAAGGAAACTGAAAGTTTACTTCACTGGATTCACTTTCATTCTGTGAACATGGTGTGAATGCTAACACGATTACAAGCCAGTGTGCTAACATTAGCATGTTAAGAGTACTACTAGATGAATGAATGAAAACATCAGCCAGAGCTAACACGACCTCCTGAAGCTGCTGCTCACACACGGCTCTTCACCCCTGTGATATTCAGTTCGTCTCAGGTCCTCTGCTCTGACCCGAGACGTTCATGTCTTTTCTATCTTTTTATTTTTTAAATTAATCTTCTGTCGTTTTCTGTTTTCCGGTGGTTCTGTGTCCACTCCAAAATGTGTCTTGGTGGGGCTGTAGGGGCTCTGTACTGTTCTGTATATTAACTACCCCCCTCCCCATCCTGACCCACGACCCCTCCCTCACCTTGGCCTTCTCCTCTGACATCATGTAGAGCTCCTGTTCGCTCATCCAGGCCTCGGCCTCTGCGGCGTCGAAGTAGTACTGCTGGGCCTCGTGGGCCTCGCTGAGGCGGGAGTGACGATTCTCCGTCTCCTTCTTGATCTGTTCCCATAGCGACTGGAGCTCGGCGAGGCGCTGGCGAATCAGCTCGGCCGTCGGGCTGTCCTCCCTCAGGATGTGCTGGCTGCGCTCGAAGATGTCGTCGTAGCGAGGCTGGTGGCCCTGGATCTCCTTCTGCAGGGTCTGTGAGGGTCGAAGGTCACAGGGAAAAGTGAAGGTTAGTAAATTTAGATGCTTCTTCTTTCCTTCCCTCCTTCAATATCATGTGTCATGATTCCATTTCCTCCCTCCTTTATCTTCAGATTTAAACACATAATCTGTTGAGTCTTTTAGGTTAAAACATCAAACGTGGATTCAAACAGCGAGAAGAGTTTGAGCAGATGAACTGTGACGGAGGATCCTGATACAAAGGGAAACCTGGTGTTCAAACGTTCTGGATGTTCTGCAGGTGATTGTGTCCTGTGCTCTCACAGAACCAGGTGTGTTTGTGTACCTGGTTCTTCTTGATGAGCAGCTGTACAGTCTGCAGGTTGTGTCCGTGGTCGGTCGACGTGGCCAAAGGCATCCTCTCCTCAACCCAGAGCTGGAGACACACACACACAGACACAGACACACACACACACACCTGCTGTTACAGGTACTCCTGACACTAACCCTGCAGTTATACCTGCTGCAGTCACTGTGTTACTTTCACTGCTGCCAGCTCTGTGGTGACTCTGCTGTAACCCCTCCCCTCTGTACCACGGCACTTCCCCTGACAACAGCTCCAATTTTGGTTCCTTTTCCTCTCACGTTTTTTAATAAATGAGTTATTTCTGTGAAACATGCAGAGGATCTACAGGCTCATGTTTCATTTCAGTCTACAGTAAAATACATTTCACTTCCTGCTCTGTGTCTCTCCCCGTCCAGGGTCTGACGCTCTACTCACGATCTCGTCCTCCACGTCCCTGTTGAACTGGTGGATCTCCCGGGAGGCCATGAGGTTGTCTCGTCTCTTCTTCAGCGGTGCCTGGAGGGACTGGAACTTGGTCTCCACGCTGATCCTCTGACCGTCCACTTCCTCCGAGCCTTTCCCCTCCTGACTGAGAGCCTGTGACTGGCTCTGCAGCTCCTCCACCTCCTTCTGACGCACCTCCACCTGGCTCTCCAGGATCTGCAGGAGGACAGGTCCCGGTCAGACAGAGGAAACTACACAAGCACCGACATTTTTTCTTAAAAGATGCAAAATGATGGAAAAGATGGAAAAAAATAGCAGGAATTCATATAAAATAAAAGAATAAAAATAACTACAACAAATAAAAGAACCACTTTAAATAACATTAAATGTCATATGAGTGAAATGAAATACAGAGCTTTCAACCACATCTCATAGTCTTCCTCAGTAGATGGAGTTTACTCAGTTGTCAGCTATCAGCCAAGCCATCACCATGACAACGGAACAAACGCCATCTGCTGGGTAAGGTCCGGTCGGGCCAGGTCGTCATTGTCAGTGAGAATTGGTTCTTAATTGACTTACCTGGTTAAAACAAGGGTAAATAAATAACAACCATCAGATTCAGATTTAGTTAATGATTCAAAATGAATGAAAATTAAAAATGAATGAAAAAAGAAATTGAAGAAGTGTCTACAAAAATATCATGAGGAGAAGAAAGTAAAGAGAAAAATGTACTTAAAAATCCAGTGATAAAAAATAAATGAAAATAACTAAAGAATAAAAAAAACCTGCACTGAAGCAAAGTTCAATGAATTAAATAAAATCGAATTAAAGAATCACAGGTTTGGCCTCCACAAGAAAAAAGAAAGAGATAAAGATAAAAAGTCGTTCACAGGACTCAAGGTTCAAATCTGTTAATCTACAAAAGACACTCAAAAATATCTAAAAAAACAACTGGTCTAAAATAAGAATCAAGAGATGCTCGTCTCCAGCAGCCAGAAACAAACGTCTGAACAGGAGAGAAGAAAAAAAGGAAAAGAAAAACAAACAGGTTGAGTCTGGATTAAAGTCAGAGCAGAGGAAGGAGAGGAATCGTTCCTCTGTCTCTGTTTAACACATCAAACACCCTGCTAATGATCCCCCTCTGATACTTCATCACTCGCTCTCTCTCCCACACACACACACACACACACACACACGCACGCACGCACACGCACACACACACACACACACACACACACGCACGTACGCACACGCACACACACGGGAAATTACAGCTCAGATCTGCAGAAGACAGATGATGCGAGAAGCTGCTTTAATAGACTGAAAATACCAGCGTCATTTTTCAGACTGTCCAGTTCTGTCTCTGGTACCGGTGGACACACACACACACACACACACACACACACACACACACACACACACACACTTCTCAGACCCAGCGTTGGCTCATGACACATCAAATGAAAGATTATGTAACTGCTGTGTGTGCACAGCTGAGACTTTGGATATGAATGTGTGTGTGTGTGTGTGTGTGTGTGTGTGTGTGTGTGTGTGTGTGAGTGTGTGTGTGTGAGTGTGTGTGTGAGTGTGTGTGAGTGTGTGTGTGTGTGTGTGTGTGTGTGTGTGTGTGTGTGTGTGTGTGTGTGTGTGTGTGTGTGTGTGAGTGTGTGTGTGAGTGTGTGTGAGTGTGTGTGTGTGTGTGTGTGTGTGTGTGTGTGTGTGTGTGTGTGTGTGTGTGAGTGTGTGTGTGAGTGTGTGTGTGTGTGTGTGTGTGAGTGTGTGTGTGTGTGGATGAATTATGTAAAGGCAGGTTTGACTGAACAGACTCGTTCTCAGGAATTTAAAAGCTTTGGATCAAAAACATTAATAATCTGACATTTCTCTGCATTGTTTGCAGAAAACTTTCAACGTGTCCATTTCCACATAAAATAATTCAAACTAGAACCACAACTATGCACCGTGGTAAAATCAAATAATAAGCAGCAAAGCGTAAGTTTCATTTCTGAAGCTTGTTCAGAGGAGCTGCCTGACAGACTGAATTCTGGGTAAAAACAACGCTTTGACTGCAGTAAGAGCCACGCTAACAGCTGAGGCTGCACGTAGGCTCAACAGAGCTCTGAGATACATGCTAACATTAGCATGCTAACATGTTCACAATGACAATGCTAACATACCGTTGATTAGCAGGTATACCACCTTAGTTTGGTGTGTTAGCATGCTAACATTTTAGCAGTGAACATAAAGTAAAGCTGAGGCTGATGTGAATCTTTTTAGCATTAAACTAAAATTTTCCAGCTGAAGTTGTTTGTGATGGGACCAGAAAAGATCAGATTTCATTCTGAGGCCTTCAGTGACCGTCAGCTGCTCATCTCTTCAGAGTGAGGACTGTGGGTTTTGTCCTCTGTCAGTCCTGTACAGTCAGACTGGAGGAGCCATCGGGCCTGTGAGGGCTGTATTAACACAGACCTGAGAGGTTGTGACACTGTCCTTTAAAGGATCATGAGCCAAAACATTTGGGAATCACAGGATAAAGAAACTGAAACGAAAACAGCTAAAGAAATTTTTTTTTTATCTGTGTGATGTAAATAAAGGAGAAGGAACAAAAACAGGATACAATTTTTTTTTTACTGTAAAAGTTAAGTTCCCTTTGAGGGTTTTGTTTGTCGGCTCCACTCTCAGCCTGAGTAGAACAGAAACTGTGCTGTCAAACTGAAAGGCTTCAGAGGAAACTTACAGTTTGCCTCCCCCCTACTCCCCCCAGCTCCTCACCTGCTGCTTCTTGAGCAGGATGTTGACGGAGGTGAGGTCTTTGCCGTAGTCGTCGGACTGCAGCTGACCCTCCAGGCTGGCCAGCCACTTGTCGAGGTCTGCGCAGCTTTGGGTGAACAGCTCGGCCTTGTTAGCGTCAAACAGACACTTGGCCTTGGTCTGGGTGGTGGACTCCAGGTCCTCCCACATCGTCTTCAGGGACGTCAGCTTCTCTTTAACCATGGCCTCTGTCTCCGGCTTCTCTGCCATCAGCGTCTGTCCATCCTGAAAGACAGTATTTGTTTTAAATGCTCTGCTCTGATTGGCTAACGAAAGCATGCTCACCATCACTACGCTGCCCAGGATCAGGCCTCATTCCCCAAAAACATCTAAGGTCTGCAATGGTGTAAAATCCTATCCCCATCCTAATGAATCGTTGTAATCTTAAGAAGTGTTTTCCTCCTCTCCTTCCTTCCTTCCTTCCTTCCTTCCCACCTTGTCGATCTTGTCCAGCCACTCCTTGTTGGACTGCAGCTCGGCCATGAAGGCCTGGTGTTTGAGCCACTTGCTGTGGAGATTTCTGGCCTCGTCGTACGACATGTCCTGAGCCGTCAGCATCTTCTCGTTGATCCACAGCGACAGCTGGAGAGAAAAACAACATTAGCTCAACTTATATCCACAAACACTCATTCCTGCTTTATCAAGGACTGTCCACTAAGTTACTGCAGGTCCTCTGAACGGTTGTAAATCCTAATGATCTGTGGTTTACCTCCTGGCAGTCCTGCAAGAACTTCTGCAGGTCCCTGTTGTCCTTCAGCCTCATCAGCAGGTCACTGGCAGCTGCTCGGTTCTTCTTGTGTCTGCAGAACAAAAATCAGCATGTTCAGGATTAACGACACTCAGGTTTACCTGCAGGTTTAGATCATTTTCCTATTTCCAGGTAAGCATCTGATCTGCTGCAGGCAGGGGCAGAGTGCCTTGCTCAAGGACAGGAGAATGACAATGATTAAGAAATAAAATCAAGCAAATCTTTGCATTTGAGGAAGTTTGTTCAGTCAGTTTGGATAATTAATGAAATTAAAATGGTCATTTATTAATGTTCAAACAAACAGTGTCTCACCTTTGGTCGATTGAGTCCACCTTCTCCTGGATGCGCTCGGCGTTGATGTTGCCATCAGCCACCAGACGGCGGCCCGTGTCCACCACGCCGCTGATCTTCTCTTCGTTGGCGTCCATGGTGGTCATGAAGTCCTCCTGCTTCTTAATGGCGGCCTCGGCCCCCTCCAGAGTGGAGGGCATCTCAGTGTGAGCCAGGACGTACTCCTGAAGAAAAAAAATAGTTTGCTCTCAGCTGGTTGTAATGTTTTTAACAGATCCAGTGTCAGAGTTTGAAGGTAGAAAAGTAATAGGTCAGCTGTCATTTATGTGCATGTTTATAAAGGAAATAAGGTTATAAGGAAAAAGTCTTTTCCTGGGAAGACGTGTCCTGTTCATCAGTAAAGTCCTCTTGTTTTTATCCAAACTGTTTAAATGTGGCTGTAGTTCAGTCCTTCGACCACTTGATGGAAGCCTCAGACCTTCTCAGAGTAAAAGGGACTGAAGGTCACCTGTGAATGTCCATCACAGGTTCTCAGAACCCAGCATGACGTCTTCAAATCCAAAGACGTTCAGTTAACACTTTCAGTTCTGAAGACCAGGGAAATTCTCCTTGATTTATTTTCTTAATCAACTAATTGTTCCATCTCTACTTACATGCATTTTTTAACTGCTTTTCCTGTACATGGCCAGGTGGGGCTGGAGCCTCTCCCAGCATGCACTGGGTGAGAGGTAGCATCTGGACAGTCTGTGTGAGAGATCTGCTCTGCTCACATGATCCTGGACTGGATAGGGTTAGGGTTAGGGTAACCCAAGTCCCAGTCAGAGTTTTATGTGCTGCTCACAGTGACTGTGTGTGTGTGTTTCAGATCACATGACATCAAACACATGAACACGTGGCTCCAAGTAACTGACGCAAAGCAGGAAGCCCAGACTCCAGACCACTGAGAGTGACGCTGGTGCAGCCTGGGGTTCAGGCCACACCTGAGAGTGCAGGTGTGGAGAGATCACGGTTTACCTGGTTGTTGAGGAAGGCCTCGGCCTGCTTGGTGTCCCTGAGGAACAGCTGGTAAGCGTGGGACTGGGACAGCAGGTTCTGTCGGTTCTCCCACATCTTGTGCAGCTCGTTCCAGCCGGTGTCGAGCGCCTGCAGCCGCTGTCGCAGGAACATGTACTGCGCGTCGGTCTGGCCCTGCGTCACCATCTCGCCCATGTCCCGCATCTTCTGGTAGTCTTCCTCGTAGTTGCGGATCTCATTCTTGATGCCCTCGTGCTGGGCCAGCAGCTTCTCGGCCTCGGCCAGCGTGTTGGGCATGTCCTCGGAGGCGATGGCCGTCTGCGTCCGCGACAGCCACGACTGGAAGTCGTCCAGGTCGCGCAGGAACTGCTGCAGCTTGCTGGCCTCGCCCAGGGACTCCTCCCGGTTCTTCATGGTGTCCTGTAAACAGGAAACAGGAAACTCTCATTTAATCACAGAGGAGTTTGTTTAGACCACAGGATGCAGACGTGGCTCCAGCTGCCTCTGCATCATCACACTGAACTGGGTAAGAAAGGTGATGTTCCCCTTTGTTTGGACAGATAATCAGACTCTGTGCTGTGGAAGAACTGTGATGTAATCCTTTGAAATGGCAAACTGCTTTTGCTGTGTTAAGCCCCGGGTTGGAAGATCACAGCTTTCAATTTCCTGTTGAAGGTTTAAAGAGATTTAATGACACTCCCCAGTGGACGCGCACACGGACACGTGCTCTTGTTATACTGCTTTCGAGTCTGCTTGGTGTAGATCATGTGCAGCTGTTGCCCTCTGTGCATCTGTGGGGCTGTAGTTTGTACGAGAGCACCAACTGATCATGATCCGCACCACACGGACAGAACAGGGTGGTGTTTACACGGCCGTCCACACAGAGCTGCATGCACACGCTCTGACGACGAACGCCACTCAGACCATACCTTCATCTCGTCCCAGACGCCGGTGATCTCAGCCAGACGTCCTTTGATGGCCTCAGACTGCTCCGGGTGCTCGGAGGCCAAACGGTCCGCCTCTTTTCCCAGGTCACCCAGCTTGTCTTCGATGGCGGCCAGGTCGCGCTCCATCCCCGTCAGCTTCCTCTGCAGAGCCATGACGCCAGCCAGGTCGTTACCCAGCTCCTGGGTCGACTCGATCACCTGGGGGAGGACAGAGGGGGAGGACAGAGGGCGAGGACAGAGGGTGAGGACAGAGGGGGAGGACAGAGGGCGAGGACAGAGGGCGAGGACAGGGGGCGAGGACAGAGGGGGAGGACAGAGGGCGAGGACAGAGGGGGAGGACAGAGGGCGAGGACAGGGGGCGAGGACAGAGGGCGAGGACAGAGGGCGAGGGAGGGGTGAGTTAGGTGAGTCAGACCAGTTCCTTTCTGAGTGTTTCAGTCAGTGTCGTGGGTTAAACTGGAGGAGCTCAGTGTTTTTGTTCTGTGGACACCTTCGTCTTCTCTTTGATCCAGGACTTGGTCTCGTTACACTCCAGGTGGTAGTTCTGGACGCCCAAGGCCGAGTTCAGACTGTCCTTCTTCTGGTCCACCAGGTCTCTGAACTGACTCCACCTGGACAGACAGACAGGGACACCATCAGGTGGGTTACCTGGTCAATCACAGGTCATTTAAAGCCCAGTTAATAACCTGATAAACCACTGATACATGTTTTATCGCAGCTAAATTATCTGTTATTTCAGGTTTAGTTTCTTTTCAGTCGTAGTTACATCACACAGAGTTCGTTCCAGTCTGCTGTTTAGTTTCTGCTTTAACTTTATTAACCAGTTTAACTTCAGTTATGAGGTTAACAACTGGGTAAATTACCTGATAATCCCAGTTACATTACCTGGTGTTGAGTTTGTCCTGCTGGGCCTTGATCTCCTTCTCACTGGGATGTCCACTGTGGATCAGCTGCCTGGCAACCTGGTTCACCACGGCAACCCGGGACGCCTGGTTGTTCATCTCCGGCTCCAAATTCTCAAACCTGGACAGAGACGGAGACACAATGAAAATCATGTCCACACACACACACCATGATCATGAACTCAGACCTCACACACAGCTGTCAGCTGGCGGGTCCTTACCGGTGCTGCACCACCTCCAGGTCCTCCAGTTTCTCGGGGATCTCCATGCTGTTGAGCCACTGCTCCTTCTCGTCGATCCAAACCTCGCAGGCGTTGGCTTCGCTCAGCATCTTGTAGAGCGCCAGAGCGTCCTGCAGCGCCTGCTTCCTGAGCCGCGTCAGCTCTGCCACCTCCTTATAACGCTCCTCGATGCCCGCCAGCCGGCTTTGAACCTGCAGACACGTGACCAACAACAACCAAAGGCCATGAGGGAGAGCAGCGATGTCCAGAAAAACTAAAACCAAACGATGGACATGGACCATAAAACAAAGCTCTGTCCTGCTCTTTGCTCTTATTTCAGACTCTGCAGTGTTCGGTGTTGTGTTTGTGGTGTCTGCCAGAGTTTCACCTCATCAGAGTCGGCCTTCTCGGGCGGCAGCGTGCGGGACTGTTCGTGCAGAGCGTCGATGACGGGCCGGTAGCTGGCGATCTCCTCGGCCACGTCCTTGTGTTTCTTCACCAGAGCCTGAGTGGAGAACTCGTCGTGGCCGACGTCCACGCTGGAGACGATCCGAAGCACGTCCAGCATCCACGTGTCGATGTCGTCAGCGTCGGCCTGCGAAGGATGAAAATGATGCGTGATATAATCAAACAACAGGAGCAGCTTCTCAGACACAGATGTAACAGTAATCTTCCTTTTTTTAGGTGTCAGCATTAATCCTGCAGACCAGGATGATGTCTGCTTCTTATCCTGGTTTGTTTTTCGTTTTTTTGTTGTTTTTTTTGTTTCCTTTTACCGGAGTCTTACAGATGTCTGCAGATGTTTGACCTGAAAAAACATCTTAAAATTTACATAATTTTTTTTTTCAGGAAACAGCTGTAAACAGCTGTAAGCATCTGTCTTTCTAGCTGCTACATCAGTAGGAAGAAGTGAATCTACAAGGAGGAAGAGAAAGTGTAGCGTTGTGCTTTCAAAGCTAATCAGTCAAGTTCAATCAGAAACTCTGAAAATGTGTGAAAGAGTTTTCACCTGGAACTGGTGCTGGTTGCAGGCCTCCTGCAGACGAGCTTTACGGACGGCAGAAAGACGCTCCAGAGCCGCCCACTGCTCCTACAGCACCGAGGGAGGAGGGCGAGGATGGCGAGGACGGCGAGGAAACAGAAGACCAAAGGTTTCAGCAAATTATGCAACAGTGTGTGAGCATCTTCTTCAGGAAAAACTACAGTTATATTACAGTTTCAGCAGGTGGACATACACACACACAGGATATATGGACATACTAGAGCGGAATCCCCAATTTCAAAATAAAAGCTGATATATTCAGTGGTAAATACTCTTGTTGACAATTTCCAAAGATTTTCCAGATTTTTAAAAAAAAATAAATTAAGAGTCACATCCCCCAAAACCTTTATTTGTCAGCATTGATTCTGTACGAGCAGCTGTGTGCTGAAAAGACTCTGAGCCTGATTAAAAGATACTTAAACACTTTTAAAGCCTCAAAGTTGCACAGTGTGAACAGAGTTTAAACTCCCGGCTCAGGTGCAGCGTACCTGGATGTCCTGGATTCGTTCTTTGATCTTATCCGCTCCAAAGTGGTTGTCGGCCACGAGCTCCTCGCCCTGTTTGATGGTCTGCTGTAAATGGGCAGCTCGCCCGCTCATCTCGTCTTCGAAGGCTTTGTGCTGACTCAGCAGACGCAACGCCCCCGTCAGATCCTTCCCATAATCCTCGGAGGACAGGATCTGCTCCTTCTCCCTGATCCATCCCTCCTACAAACAAACAGACACGTTCAGGTCCTGGTTACATCACCTCAGAACATTAAACCTGAGAAACCTGATCACGTCAGAGTTTAATAAAGGTTAAAGGTTTGTGGTAACAAGACTAAAGCATCAGTGTGAAACGACGTGGTGATCCACACAGAGGCTGGTCCACAGGTAGACCATCGAGACCAGAAACAAAATGAGAAAAATAACCTCCTCGGCCATTTCCCAGAAGAACTTCCAGAGGCGACGGGACTCCTCGAGGCGAGCTCGGCGCTCGGCCGCCAGCTGACTCAGCTCCTGGTAACAGAACTCCAGGTGAGCGACTCGATCCCTGATGATCTGTGGATCACAGGGCTTATAACCTGAGAGGGAGGAGAGAAGAGATTAGTGTCCCGCTCATCTCCTCTGCCTGATGTAGACTCAGAAATGTCCCTGTCTGTCCACCCATCCGTCCGTCTCACCCTCTGTGTCGCTGGCGAACTTCTGGGCGTTGCTGTTGACGGTTCGGACTCTGTCGGCCTGGATGCCGACGTCGGCCTCCACCAGAGCGTGTTTCTGCAGCAGGTCCTCCACCCCCAGCAGGTGTTTCCCATAATCCTGAGAGAGCAGCAGCATCTGCAGGGAGAGAAAGCAGCTCACAGGTCAAAAAACAGAGCAGAAAGAGAGAACAGCTCAGATTGTTAAACGTCTGGAACAAACTCTGTTCATTCTTCCATGATGAGCTCAGACCTGATTTGTCCTTTCCAATCAAGGATCAATCAGATGCTGATTCAGCCAAATAACCACATGTAAAAAACACCTCTGTACCTTCATCTCGTCCATCCAGTCCATGATGTACAGCATCTCCTGGAAGACTCTCTGCAGGCCCAGGTTCAGCTCCAGTCTCTGCCGGCGGGCCTTCAGCAGCTCCAGCAGGTACTCCCACAGCCGGATCACGTTGTCCTTCCTGGCTGTGATGCGTTTAATGTCATGGTAACTCTCCGCCTCCAGCTCCCTCGCCACGGCAACCACTGCCTGCACCAGTGAGAGGGAGGAGGAGAAGAGGTGGAGGGAGGGAGGGAGGGAGGGATGGACAGCCAAAGTCAGATTTGCCTTGTTCTGGTTCATATGGTCCATATGATGAAGGTTTTCAGCTGTTGGTTTAGTAGTCAGGAGTGTGTCTGATCGACATTTAACTTCTTTCTCTAAAACTTTAAATCCATCTTTCCAGGGTTTAGACCCATTAAATTACTGTTCTGCACCCGTGCCAATGAGATTTCAACCCGTCCTTTCAACATTCTGGTTCCATCTAACACGACGTTCAGCTCCTCCTCCAGGTTTAGACCAATCTGATCAACTTTCACATTCATTTCTTAAAAGTTAAGACCAAAGACCACCTGTCTCATCCCATCCTGTCTACAGCTGAGATCTGTGCCATCATGGTTTTGACAAGTATGATCAATGATGTACCTATTTAATCAATGAAATTAATACGATCAGTGTTAAGATCAGATCAAGGCTTCATTCCACCAGTCAAGCTTCTTCTAATCTAATCCTGGGTTTAAGCCTGAACCAGCAGCAGACGGTAAAAACAGGATCCAGGTGATGAACTGACCTGAACTCGCTCCTCATAGGCTGCAATGTCTGTTTCTATGGCCTCGTGTTTCTTAGTTGCAGCTTCCACGGCCTGGAGGTCAAATCCAAAGTTATCCTGCAGGAGGATAGAGGAAAGGACACAAGGAGAGGACAGAGGCAAGGAAGCAAGAAGAGGACAAAGGAAAGGAAAAAAGGGGTGGAGACACTGATCCATTATTAGTGCAGACTTATTTCTGGATCCGCTTTGATGTATGTGTGTCCAAACAGATCAGATTTTTGTTTGTACAATTTACTTTCCCCGTACAACGGCGTGTGCTAAAAACCGCCTGTTACCTGGGAGACCAGCCTCTGGTTCTCACTCAGCCAGGTCTCCCTCATGGCGGCTTTGCGGTCGAATCGTCGGGCGAGCTGCTCCAGTTTCTCCTGACGAATCAGCTCCGTCCTCAGAGCCAGCTCCCGCTCATGCTCCGCCTTCTCCAGACGCTCCCACGCCTAAAACAAACACACACAATAAACAAAATCAGCAAAACAACAACACAAATGATGAACAAAACGTAGGCGACAAAAGAAGTTTAAGGATTTTAATAGATGGATGTTGGTCTGGCGTTAATATTATTCATTTAATTTAATTATTATCTTTTAGTATAATTATTTCTTACATAAACTACATATATATATATGATGATATAATTTTCCATTGATATTTTTTCTCCTTGACTTGATTTGAACTTGTGTAAATAAATAAAACTCAGGCTCTGACACTGTGAGAAGGAGCCTCTCATTCCCCCTGAAAATCCACCTGAGCTCAGTCCAGGGCTGAAACTAAAACACGAATACTCCGACACGTCTGAGACGCCGCTCACGTCAGCAGAGCAGCAGATCACAGACACATCAGGACCGATGACGGCGGACGATCATTTACCTTGTTGATGTCAGAGATGAGTTTGCCTTCGCGTGGAGTGTAAACCTTCTGGTTGTTGGCTCTCATCTTACTCTGGATGGTGAACAGAAGAACTTCCAGGTTTCCTTTCTCTGTGAACCTACACACACCACGAACACACCGCCAGAGAGTCAACAGGTGTGTAAGGATTATACAGAACGACAGCTTCTTCCTCAGTGGATCCATTATCTGACTCTGTATGAGATAATTAACCACGTCCATGTCTCACGAAGAGATTTCAGAGATGTTTCTTTACTCAGGTTGTGTCTCTGTTCATTATGTATCTTAGCAGCTGAATGAGCTGTGATCAGTCCCTGTTTGAGCTTTCACCTCATCCTCACATTTACTGTGGTAAAATGTGGACATAGTTTAAAGTGACGGTGGAGCAGATGCTGTCTCAGAGCGTGTACTGACTTTGGTGGTTTCTCCACGGTGCGGTATGTGTTGAAGGCCTGCAGCTGTTGCTGGACTCCCACCAGAGAGTTGGCGAACTTCCTGTTGTTGAGGATGATGATGGTCTGTTCGATCCACTCCAGCAGGTCGGACGCCAGAGACTCGTACTTCTCAATCATCTTCTCTGTCTCGATGGCGTTGTCCAGAACCTGGACGACACACCAGCACAAACATGTTTAAAAACAAAACAAAACAAAACACAGAATTGTCCTTTAACCTCTGAGGCGGGAACGTGTCTGATGTGCAGGGAGCTGGTTGATCACCTTGCCGATTCTCTTTCCCTCGACCTTCAGAGCCTTCATCTTGGAGAAGTAGTGGTAATAGGTCACAACGTAGGTGATGATGGACTTTTCATCAGGGTGGTCCACACTGATGTCTGCGCACACACACACACACACACACACACACACACACACACACACACACACACACACACACACACACACACACACACAGAATCAGAATGAATAATACATATGTTGAATATGCGTGTATCAGTGTGCATGTGTGTGTAAGTGTATATACGTGTGCGTGTGTGCGTGCGTGCGCGTGTTCTCTCTCACCCTCGGGGTCCAGCAGCTTGGTGAGGCCCAGGTGCTGCTCGGCCAGGTTGAAGGCATTCTGCAGGTTGTAGTGAGCGTTTGATTTCTTCAGCTTGTCAAAGTCGATCAGGTCTGGCCTGAAGAGAACAAACAAACAAACAAATAAACAAACAGATGTAAAAACTCCAGTAAACACAAATGACTTAACACTTACTAAATATTTTCTTTTTGACTCAGTTTGAATGAATTTTTATTCCTTTCGCTCTGTGATCAGTTACCACAGCTTCTTTGGCCGCTGTGACCTCTGACCTTACGACTGGTTGTTCATAAAGAAGATGTGGATGAACATGTGACTAACACGCAGCTCAGACTGAGAAGAAAACAATAGTTACAGGTCAAACACAAAACCTTGAGACGATCAATAATCACTGATCAGAGGCGAAGAGCTTGGTGATACTTTCAGAAATGAGTGTGTGGTTGTTCTCTCTGCTGAGTAACTGCTCTGAACATCAGCTTTATTTAGCTCAGTGTGAATAAAGAATCGTCTGAAGTCTTAATGTCAGAGGTCTGAGGGAGACGGTCTGCTGAGCGATCAGCTGAGACACTGATTAAAGAAAAGACTGTCTGCAAACTGACGTGATGCTGGAGTCACTGTGTGAGTGTGTGTGTGTGTGTCACACTGCAGAAGGATGCAAACAAACTCTCAGCCCTAAAGTTACATTTACTGACATTTATGGCCCATCTCTGTCTGTGCTTCACAGCTGTGTGTAACATCCATCCATCACTAACTCCCAGTCACTGATCAGTGAAGGTGGTTTCAGGCACAGAGGCTCTGAATGTAATGACTCTTATTATTCTGCACAGTGAAACACGAACGGTTGAAGGATGACGAAGACTGAAAAACCACCACAGAGACACAAGATGACGACAAAGCAACACAGGCCTGTCCCCTGCAGTCGTCCTGTGTCTCTTTTTATTTCAAGGAAAAGATTTCAGAGTTTTCAAAGACTTTTTAAAGACCTGAAGAAACCCAGCTTTTAGTGGAGCTTCTCTTCTTCCATCTCCCCAGGCCTTCAGTAAATACAGACAACGTGTGACGAGGTTTAGCTCGGTTCGGCTCGGTTCGGTTCGGTTCGGTTCCTACCTGTGTTTGTGGATGAGAGCGTTAAAGGCCATCCCATCTCTCCAGCTGGTGGTGAAGTTGTGGATGTTGACGTTTGGATATCTGGACAGGAAGAGGAAACCACAGCTTTTCAGATTCTCACATCAGACCATTTAATAATGCTCTGTTTTTAATCACGACACGACATGGTGTTAGTGTAATTAAACTAATGGGGCCGTCAGTGAGCAGGCTGTCGGCCTTCATTAGCCTCCACGCTGCTTTTCACTGGGTCAGAACGAAAGCTTTCACAGATTCTGATGGAAAGGTAAAAAAAAAATCACTACCAACATATTTATCCACTTCAGGGCAGAAAACAGGAGGCAAAGGGGCTGATGGGAAATGTAGTGTAAACTCTGTGATCTGTCTGAAAATAGTCTTTGAAGTAGATTCTCACCCTGCCGTCTTCATCTGACACCAGAGCAGCAGAGCATCTTTAGCCGACTTCTTCTCCTTGTTGTCCTCCGTCTCCACGCTGATGTCCTGGATCTGAGACACACACACAGACACACAGTGTATATAATTTTTTAAATAATATTACACCTGAGATTTTTTTAGTCCAACAGGAAGATTCAAAGCTTTTGACCAACAGTGTAAATCATCTCTTTCCAAAACTGTCCAAACTGTGATGTCTTTACTTTCTAAAGACGTCTGTCCTCATTTCCTACAGTTGTCCTCCTCGTCTAAAAATATCCTCAATTTCCAAAAGTGTCTGTGTCTAACTGTCCCTTGTCCTGGTCGACACAGAGACAGAAGCACGAGAGCGCGTCTCACCTTCATTGATTGACATCCATCAGTTTCAGTCTGACAGAAGCATGAACCACATCTGAGCCACAAATCAGCAACATCAACACGGTTAAAGGATATATGACACACACACACACACACGCACGCACGCACGCACGCACGCACGCACGCACGCACGCACGCACGCACGCACGCACACACACACACTGTAATCCTTCTGTCACTCGGCTCCATTTCACCCTCATTCCTCCATCGCAGGATTTAAAACCACTGAAGAGATTTTTAATCCTCATACGTTATAAAATCTAAATCCTCTTCACCCAAATTCCCAACTGTTCACTGTCCCTACTGATGACATCATCACAGAGTGACAGGACAGCGTACAGTAAAACACGTCACGGCTGTGTTCTGAATGTCTTATTCAGTGAAATCAGAGAGTTTGAAGCAGGTGAAGAACCTCAGGGCTGATGTGTTGATGTTTAAGGAGCAGAAAAAACATTAAGTTGTTTAACAGACAGTTCTTAATCTTTCAGTTAATTATTAAAGATTCAGAAAAAAGTCCCATTTTCCGGATTAGAAAACATCTTTGCTCTCATTTCTGCAGAAGTGATGAAGAAGTTTATCTTTTAATTAAAAACCAGACTGAATCATAATAATCTTACTCTGAAGCTGCGGTTTAGTTTAACTTTATACTAAAAGCTGTTTCTAAAATTCTGATTTGGTTTGAACTATTTTGCATCAACTCCTTCGCTTCACACATACGAGGGCTGAACATGAGAGGCCTGCTCCTCCGATATGAACGCACTGTAAGGACTGTGTTCACACATATTCAATTCATTTTGGGATCCACAATAGTAAGATAAAGATAAGATACGTCTTTATTCGTCCCACAAAGGGAAATCTGCATAATGCAGCCCATCGTCTAAGAATGAGTCCCTGGGCTGAGGTGAATCCACACTTGATTGGCTCACACTCTGTCCAGATCCCATCTCACCAAACTGAACTCATTTAACCCATTTTGGGATGCAAAATAAGTGTAACGACCCAGATAGACTGCACTCATTTGACTTATTTTGGGATTCCACTGAGGAATAGTTGCCGTCTGTTGGAGTGTGATCCAAAATGACGAGTTCAGTCCACTGATCTGAGAAAACGTGACAACGTCTAAAAAGTTTTACTGTTGTGTGAGAAAATAAAACAGTTACTGATCCACAACAAGCTGAAGACTCTGACGGGACGCACACAGAGCACAGCATGCTTTTATATTTCTGTGACACTGTGACTGGGATGCAAAATGGTAACAGCAAACCATAAGCTACAGGTTTATAATGGCAAAGAGGGGCCCCAAACAGAAGCAGTGCACCCCAATCTGAATATTCATTTAGGGATGCAAAACAGAACTCTGGCTCCCTGAAGATACCACATATGGTCCCTTTAGTCATCCACAGTGGATTCATTTCAGTTTTTGGGACGCAAAATAGTGAATGGGAATGTTTTGAAAAGATGGGGCTTGTAAATGAACAATCTGAATCCATGTGTCTGAACTGGGATGCAAAACTGTTTAGTGCACTGTCACCTGAAAATGGAAGCTGATGGACCCCGTGGCCCGTACCCCCTGCGCAGTGTTCTGATGCGCCTGAATAAATCCTCCTCCTCTTGGGATGCAAACTTGCACGGCGGCCTCTTACCTGGAAGCGGAGGATGATGGTCCAGATGAGGCCCAGGGTGAGGCGGTGGTTTCCGTCTACGATGTCGTGGGAGCCCATGTTCTCCAGGTGAACCCTCTGCTCCTTCAGGAACTGCAGAGCCTTGTCCACATTCTCTAGACAGTGGATCCGCATCCGGCCCTTGGTGGGTTTGGGCTGAAACAAAAACAGAACTCGGTTTATTTACAACCCTCACAAAGCAGAAACCGTGAACAGCCTCATGCTGCCGTATAAACACAGAGAAGAAGAAAACAGCTGCGGACACAGCTGAGCGGTTTCAAAAGCCACACTTTTTGTTATGATAAGTTTTTTTTGTCGTTGTGTAAGAGAACAACTTTTACTGGACTGCATTTATATAAATCTTCTTACAAACATCCCAAAACAGGAAAACAGTTGTTCACACTCAAATCACTCACACGTGTATTAACCAACACGACGTCCCTGAATCAAACTGGTCCAGGATGTTAAAGGTAAAGTGGAGTCAGTGTGTAACAGTTACATCAGTGGAGGGAAAGTCCCTGTGACGCTGCTGTGAAGAGACGGGACGTGTCGGCTCAGTGTCACAGGTTTAACCAGCTGTTATGACCTACTTTACTGTAGAGTCAGTCCTGACTCTGACAGATGTGTGACAGCTCTGCTGTTACACAACAAACAACAAACAAACAACAACAACAGTAACTCCACTGAAGGTGAATGTGACAGTACACACAAGAACATGGAGAGAGACGTGAACCTAAGTCTGATCTGAAGATCAGGCCTACAGGCTGCAGAGTCCACCCCAGCAAAAAATACAAAAAGCTGATGATTTATCTTCATCTCACCAGCTGTGGAGCTAAAAACGCTGTCAAACCCTTTCAAAAATTACATTAGACACGATAAAATCCATAGAACCTACTGCTACTCGACTGTTTCCCCCAGGATGAATCAGCATATATCAGGATGAATCAGCATATATCAGGATGAATCAGCATATATCAGGATGAATCAGCATATATCAGGATATATCAGGATGAATCAGCATATATCAGGATATATCAGCATATATCAGGATATATCAGGATGAGTCAGCATATATCAGGATGAATCAGCATATATCAGGATATATCAGGATGAATCAGCATATATCAGGATATATCAGCATATATCAGGATATATCAGGATGAGTCAGCATATATCAGGATGAATCAGCATATATCAGGATGAATCAGGATTCATCCACTGAGCTAATGGTTTGTGTTTAATTTGTTTTAGCTGGTGTGTGTCTGTGTGTGTCTGTGTGTGTCTGTGTGTGTCTACAGCCTGCTGCTGTATCCTGTCTGTGTGATACATGGAGGATTAAATCCACAGGATGTTCTGGAGGAGCAGAGACGCACAACACTGATGTAATTAACGCAGATTTAATGGCAATAAAACACAAGTCCTGCTCAGTCTCCACCTTTAAACTGA
>NC_054404.1:999054-1011554 GCF_017976425.1 Toxotes jaculatrix
ATAATCCAGAGCAGGATGACACCTACACATCCATCGTGTGTGTGTGTGCGTGTGTGTGTGTGTGTGTGTGTGTGTGTGTGTGCGTGTGTGTGTGTGTTGGAGGGGGATTTCAGGAAATGTCTGAGCAGTTAGTTATGCTTTTACTGTTTCCTTTCTCATCCAATAATGACTGGGCAGTGTGTTAACATGCACAGGCAAGCAACACACACTCCTCATACACACACACACACACACACACACACACACACACACACACACACACACACACACACACACACACACACACACCTCCTACGAATCCCACAGGTGAAGATAAAATAGAACAGGAGGAGGAGGAGGAAACAACGATGAAAAGAGAGAATGAGGACGACTGGAGAAGACGTGTTCAGCTGACGGACTAAATGTTTAATTCACAGGTGCACACACAGGTGTTCTCACCTCCTGGTGTGTGCTGACAGTCGATCTGCTCAGGCTTATGACGCTGGGTGAACAGGGAGGGTAAATGTCATTAATCTGTTCGAACAATGAAAAGAAACGTGTCCTCTTTATGAAGAGTCACACAGCTTCAGAGTGAGAGTCCAACTCAAACCCTGTCTCCTCCGTCTCCTCCGCACAGCTGATGAGCTCGGCGTGTGAATGTTGGGTCACTGGCTTTGGAGAGTTACAGAAGCTGTCGGACAGAGAGCCCTGATCAGACGCTGGAGAGCAGAGGGTGCAGGGGGTTTCCAGAGGTGTTCCACTGAAAGGTTACAGAGGCTGAGGCTGGAAATCCCCTCTTTGATCTGCTGACTGGCAGAAGACGTTTTGGTGAGGGAAATGAAAACACTGCAGAGTCGCCCATGAGCAAAGCTTAACCTCCAGTTCAGCGGCTCCCAGGTGTGACTGTGTGCAGGTGATGCAAGAGAGGCCGTTGTTCTCAGCAACACTTCCCCGGTCATTTAAAGGTTAAAAGAAAAAGGACAAACAATGAAAGTGAGTCTTCTCTGGTCCTCAGCCTGTCCTCCTCCACCCTAACGTGAGCTGAGCAGCAGGAGAAGCTCCAGCAGCTGCAGCCTCCTGATGTTCACGGACGTTTTTCCACTTACTCGATCCAAATAAACACTGAACACTCCCGACTCATAACGACGAGGTGGAGATTCCAGCTCGTTAAAGTGAAGCCAAGTGATTGTTTCTGCAGAACGGAGCAACTACGACAAGCTCATCCAGATGGTGTTACCGAGCACACGAACCGGACGGGTCGTTTCACTCTGGCCTGTTACCTTCAACATTTATCTGCTTCGTCACTGAAACAACAAAAGCAGCAGCAGCTGAAAAAGACGAGCCAACGTTTGGTTTAATGCTATTAACAATGAGCAAGGAGAGAATGAAGGTTCATTAGCACCTGAGCTCAGAGAGTCCAGGTATCTCACCAACTCTGATCCACAGCAGAGCCCTCAGAGCGAGGGGGGCAGAGCCTGAACTACAGCTACAACAATCTGTCCGTGAAATGATTTCTATAATAATTACAATATTATGGATTAATGGTTTTGATCATTGCTCAAGAATTCATATCATATTTTAGTGTCCAACCAAAGTTTTTGGGTATTTCGAGTTTTGCTTGAACATTTGATGAGACTGTTCGGCTCCGTGACGCTGCGATGAACATTTTCACAAAGCAAACGATCAACTGAAAAATAAATAAATAAATAAGAATCAGCTGATCAATCAGTAATGAAAATAATCGTTGGTTGCAGCCCTCGCAAAGACTGTGGGCTCTGTGTCTGTGAGCGTTACACAGACCGAACATGTCAAACATCTGTTTCCACTAACAGAGACACAGAGGGTCTCTCACACACACACACACACACACACACACACACACACACACACACACACACACACACACACACACACACACACACACACACACACACAAAGGGCTCTGTTCACTCTCCCATGTCTGTGGTGTGTTTCCAAATCCAACCCAGTTCTAGGCCATTCACGGTGGATCGCATGACATTAACTAAACACACAAATACACACACACACACACACACACACACAAACACACAGTCACAAATACACACACACAAACACACACTCACAAATACACAGACACACACAGAGTAATGGTAATATGCGGCGGCCTCCCTGTTCCTCCTGTGGGGGATCAGGAATGCTGGAATCCTGGAAGTGCAAAACTAGAAGTGTGTATTTTGATAAGGTTATATGATCGTGTGTGTGTGTGTGTGTGTGTGTGAGAGACTGCCTCGTGTGTTCGATGCTCTGACCAATGAGAGCAGCGCTCACATGTCCCTTCAGAGCACAGCATGACTTTATATCAGCTGAATCTCTGCACAGCGTCTGCTGAACGCTGGGACTCTGAAACTCATTTAACTTCACTGTGTTTCTGAGTTTTTCTTCTCTTGGTCTCTTCACGTGTTTGTGCTGTTAATAGTTTTGTTTACTTAGGAAAGAAGAATAAATAAACTGATCAGAGAGATCAGCGTTCAGCCAGTGTTAAAACACTTTGTCATCTATCACATCACATCATGTTTCTGCTGCGTGTGTGAAACTGAGCAAAGAAACTCAACATGCTGCAGACAGACAGCAGGAGACTGAAGAGCCTTTCAGCCAATCACAGGACACAATACTGAGCCTGTCAGAGACTCGGCCAATCCCGCTGACTCCTGTTACTGTCTGAAATATGAGAGCAGAGTCTAAATGAATGGATGTGAGTGAGACATTGTGTGTGTGTACACACACACACACACACACACACACAGACACACACAGACACACAGACACACACACACACAGACACACACACACACACACACACAGACACACACACACACACACACACACACACACACACACACACACACAGACACACACACACACAGACACACACACACACAGACACACACACACACACACACACAGACACACACACACACACACACACACACACACACACACACACACACAGACACACACACACACAGACACACACACACACACACACACACACACACAGACACACACACACACACACACACACACACACAGACACACACACACACACACACACACACACACACACACACACACACAGACACACACACACACAGACACACACACACACACACACACACACACACACACACACACACACACACACACACACACACACACAGTGCTGCAGTGTATTCCCAGTGAGCCAGAATTAGGAACAGAGGACTATTGAGAGCTGAACACTGACTGACTGATGATCAGACTGTTAAACTGACTGAAGCCATATGTTCTGTTCCCTCTGAGTCAACTGTTCCTGTTATTTGGGTCCAGACCGAGTCCACAGGTCTCTCAGGTGGACTGAGAGTCCGGCATCTTCCTTTGAGAGCTGTGTCGATAAGAGTGTCCTCAAAGTGACACAGAGTCGAATCGTAGCACGTGAATTATTCTGTCGTTTCACAGAAGAGTCAGAGTCACACGAAGCCCTCGTTCGCTCTCCTGAAGTCAGACTCCAGCCTCAGAGCTGCACGCCGCGAGACGGAGACGCGGAACTCTGACAAGACGCAGCTCGTCTCTGAGTCAACGTTCATTCAGAAAATATGAATGATTTCATCCACCATCACTCTGCTGCTTTCCCCCTCTCCCCTCACCGACACAGGTGAGTGCTCCGATTCAGGCTGAAGCTGAGACAGTGGATGAGCCAGTCTCCTGAATTTAAACATACGTGTTTCATGTCCGTGTGTTCGGATCTGTCTCTGTCTCACACGCACATGCACACGCACACGCACACGCACACGCACACACACACACTCTCACACACACACACACACACACACACACACACACACACACACACACACACACACACACACACACACAGTGATAGAGCAGCCAAGCCCATTTAACATTTACATTCCTGCTGCAGGTCATTACACAACACCACCAAGACAGGAGATAAGATCACACTCTGTAACACACACACACTGTCACACACACACATTTTCTTAACCTATCAACACACACACACAAACACACACACCAAATCTCTCTTTCTATCGTGCTGTTTTAGTTTTAATTTATTTGTGTGTGTGTGTGACAGTGTGTGTGTGTGTGTGTGATGTGTGTGTGTGTGTGTGAGACAGTGTGTGTCTGCTGCTCCTCTCTCACTCTGACAGCTGAATAAAGACTCCATGCCTTCCTCCTTCCTCTTTCTTTCCCCTCATGCTGCTTTTCCTGAACAGAACTCAGCAGCAGACAAACAGCCGGGCCTTTCAGCCTGAGCGGTGTCCGTCTCCTGTCAGCCATCGCACAGCTCAGCCCCGGACACACACATCAACTGCTCTTCATTACACTCACCATGTTAACTCCACCAGTGTCTGCTCACTGGTGGATGACTGGAATTCCTCACTGCTGAGAAGAGAAACTGTGTGTGTGTGTGTGTGTGTGTGTGTGTTTGTGTGTGTGTGTGTGTGTGTCACTGTAATGCTAATGAAACAGCATCAGAGTGCCACACACATACATCATTATCTAATAACGTTCTTCCAGAATCAGAGTTGTCAGCTGACTCATCATGTCAGGATCTGTCAAACTCTTCATTATCAATCAGACTGGGACACATTATTATTCACATACAGCAGATAATCAAAGAGTCGGTCACTTCAGCGTGATCAGCACCGGCTGCTGAGAACCAGGTTCACCTGAGATCACCTGAGATCACCTGATCAAAGGAAACCTCTGTGTACAAGACACACATTGAGGAGTACCAAATAAATCCATCACATACCTTTCAATAAACATCATGTGAAGAAGAAGAAGGAGGAGGAGGAGGAGGAGAAGGAGGAGGAGAGGGAGGAGGAGGAGGAGCAGCAGCAGGGGGAGGAGGAGGAGGAGCAGCAGCAGGGGGAGGAGGAGGAGGAGAGACCACTGTAGTGGTTAAAGCAGGAGCCCACAGACTTCACAGGGCTTTGCAGTGATCAGGTCAGTGAGGTTAGAAACGATCAGGGTCATGTTGTAAGTGAAGCTTCAGATGTTGTTAAAGCATTAAGCCTCATGAAGTTACTGCTGTAACTCCAGTTCATTTACTGTCTGATGTGTGATCATGCTGAACAGCATGTCTGACTTATGTTCATACCAATCACTCAGCACCATGTGGTGCCTGCCATAACACTGGTATGTATTAAACTCCATAACTGCCTGAATACCAGGTTCTCCTCAGGTGCTCAGTAACCTCGCGGTTCCCTCGCGGTTCCCTCACGGTTCCCTCGCGGTTCCTCGCAGCGTTTCTGACCTGGTGTCTGTCACTGACTCAAATATTTATTTTATTATTTTTAGGACAACTGAGATCATTTTCCCCCCGAACCAAAGAACTCTGTCATGATACTGATAAAATAACCAGCATGTTTTTAACTCTGATCCTAATCTTGTGGCTTTTCGGTTCTTTGGTAAAACCTCAGAGAAACTGATTAAAAACCTGTGGACTGACGTGACCTCAGTGGTTTGTGGTGTGTGACTTCTCCTTTTTGAAAAAAACATAACTACAAGTTAACATAAAAGTTCATCATCCTGTGCAGCTGATAACAGACACACACACACGCGCACACATGCACACACACGCACACACACACACGCACACACACGCACGCACGCACACACACACACACGCACGCGCACACACACAATCATGTTTTCAGTTTATTTTCAGCTTTATGATGTTCTTCTCTCTCTATGGGTTCAAATATGCCCCGCCCCCTCTCTGCTGTTGTGAGCATGCTCAGTGGAGCGTTCCCATCAAAGAGCCCTTTCATCCTGCAGATCTAACACACACACACACACACACACACACACACACACACACACACACACACACACACACACACACACACACACACACACACACACACACACACACACACACACACACACACACACAGAGCAGTTTCCCTGTTCTTCCTCAGACTGTCAAACACACTCTGTATGAAAACACACAGCTCCTTCCTCAAACACTTACTCATGTCACCTTCTGCCCAAACACTCAACAATAAGACGACTCTTTGTCTCTGTGTAACTGAACCTGCTGACACGCCCCCCCACCCACCCCCACCTCCCCCACCTCCCCCACCTCCCCCAGGTGAAACATCAACTTATCAGGAGATTTCATTCAAGAATGTCAACGAGAAACATAAAGAAACAGGAGGCACTGTAGTGTCTCATTCATTCATAAAACTTTTTTTTTTAAAAGCTAAAACACACTGGTACAGTTCTGTCAGGCCACATCAGAACTGAAAAGCTCTGGGTTTATAATTTGGTGATAAGTGTCTCATGAAATGTCAGAAGCTGCTGAACAATGAGTCCTGTACAGAAGCTGACACCGATGATGAAGGATGGAGGATGAGGATGAGCGAGGCCATTTCTCATCCTGCTCTTTGTGCGAGTTTTATCGGGACGAGAAGCTTCCGTTAATTTGACTAAGAGGATGGATGGAGGGAGGAAGGGGAGAAAGGAGAGGAGAGGAGAAGCCAGCGATCGGGGCAACGACAGACGCTCGGCAGAAGCTCATGAAACATTGATGAGGAGGAGGAGGAGGAGAAAGAGGAGAAGAGGAGGGAGCATGAAGGAGGAACACAACAAAAAGAAGAAGAAGATAATATGGTCTGGATATTTTTGTGCTTTCCAGACCATCAGACAAACCCCTCCCCTCTGTTAATCCTCACACACACACACACACACACACACACACACACTGAGCTCGGGGGCTCCCAAACCACTAAGGCGTCTGCTGATTGGCTGGCTTGGGACAACAGAGGAGGAGAGGGGGATGCTGGGAGCACAGAGGGATGATGGTCTTGTTTTGGAAGCAGGGCTGTGTGTTGGTTGCGTGTCTGATGCGTCCATGTGATCTGATCTCACAGGAAGCACAATGTGTTGTAACAGCCAATCAATTCATGATCTAGAATCATTTTACTGTCACAGATTTAAGTCACAGTCCATCATCCAAAGCAGAGCGTAGCCCCGCCCACGCCAAATCTGAAAACAAAGGGCCGGACGCTGACACCTTCCCCCTCCCATCCATTCATCCATTCATATCTCTGTCTCTCCATCTATTTTTCTATCAATTTCTATCCTTCCACAGATCCACAGATCTCTCCCATCATTCATCCATCAGTCTACTCAGCTCAGACCAGGCCTCTGTAACACACACTCCTGCCCTGGATAAAAATCTCCCATGACTCAGTTCAGTTGATTTGTAACCAGGGACGTTTGCTGAATAAAGGCCCTAATGAGGAGGAAGTGCTGCTCCTCAGCTCCCTTCTCTCTCCTCCCTCCCTCATCTGAAGCTCTTTGCAGTGCAATAATCACCGACCGCTTCCATATTCATCACCCCGCTGGGAACTGAACTGGAGCTCTTTTAGGATGAGAGGTGCTGTTCAGAACCACCTGAGCCACACATGGGACAAAACATGAATTTATATCCTGTCAACGCTCCCAGACCTATTTCTCTGTCTCAGGGGTTTCTGCTTATCTACTATGGAAGGATCCAGAATCCAGTGGATTCTGGATTTAGAATTAAAACATCACACACTTGATAATCAACGAGATAACCAGTGTTGTTTTACCAAAGTAAAACTCCAGTCAGTCTTGAGGTATCAAGCCTTTTCTTTTTAGCAGAGCAGCGTGATTTTTCTGTTTAAAGCTGGAGCTCAGTGCCCACTTTGCAAAATGTACAGACATAATTCTTCACCTTCGTCTTGCAAAGCTAACGGTTAAATTTCTAAATCCAAAATGACTTTCTATAAAGAAGAACTCAAGCCTGTGTGGATGTAACTTTATTAACAACATACAAAAATCAGTTTGTGGATCTGTGGATTGGTGACTCTCAGGATAATCGATTTTCTGGCCCCACCCCCAGTGAAGAGTCTGCGTTTCCCTCCCTCACAGAGAAGAGCAGCTGTTGTCAGTTTGGATTCACAGTGTAACTGAACTGTCCCTCCATGTTCTCCGTACGCTCTCATACATACTCACTGTTTTTATTTGCAGCTGACACGTTGAGCTGTTTAACACCTCATTGTGTAAACTTTGACCTGAAGCTGTATTAAGTCAGATTCTGGCAGATTTCATCCAAAGTGCAAAGATTTGTAACAGACTACGTTTGGACGGAGTTGAACTGTGGCCAAAGAGATGTCACTTCTTCAGTCTGCATACGTCCAGGAATCTGGCTGTGGAGTTCTGCTGACTAATAATTAAACCAGCCATGATCCTTAAAAGATAACAACACAGTCAACGCTTCTCCAAAGCAGCACATAAACTCAGAGTCAAAACTCCCTTGATAAGACTGTCGATGACACCACACAACGCTTCTGCAGACCTCTAACAACGTGGCGTTCTTCTGGGAAAGATCTTTTCCTGAGATGCAAATCTGCTCCAACTGGAGCAAAGAGAAAAATCCACTGACGAGCAACATGAAGTTTTTCACATGGTTTTCATAAAGCCCTCAAAGTCGGGGATCTCTTGAGGAGATTATTGTTCCATTAGGATGTTAGAAACACGGTGTCTCGTCTTCTCCCACATTGTGTTTTCTGAATCAAACGGGTCTTAGCTTCCAGCCCCACAAACCACCTGCCGCAGCCACCCTCACATGGCCTCGAGCCAGCAGGCCACTCTTAGAGCAGAGGATGATACTGAAGGTTTCTGGGCATCAGCCCGTCAATGAGGCTGCACTCAGAAAACAGCCTCCATTAACCTTCAGCTAAATTCAGCCGCTGCTAAATTTACTCTTCAGTGTTTTACACACAAACACACATTTAACTGGCTCATATAACTGGTATAGACCTGTGTGTTACTTTATAGGTACTGTTTTTCTGATTCTGAAGTTTTTTTGAATAAAGGATCAATGAAAACACATTTTCAGACAAAGGAGAAGGAGAAGAAATAAACTGAATTTAAGGTTTTGTGTTGGAAAAGTGGATGGTTTCATACAGATTCTTTACAGTGTAAGACGTATTTAAATGCATGAGGAAATGTTTGCTCTAATGAAGGTTCAGGAGCAAACAATAGGCTCTACCTTTGATCAGGTGCAAGGTCCAGTGGATATTAGTCTCAGAATGAAGTTATGAGCGTTTGTGTTGATAAGACTTTGATTTTATTTTGTAAAAGTCGAAACAGAGAGACGTTTCATTTCAGTGAAAGTATGACTGAACGTTCTCACCCCTGCTCTGAAAACTTTACCAGATTAAGCTTAATTTTTCCAGATGTGGGTTTAATTTCTCAAAACTGAAGGTCTAAGAACAGAAGGTGTACCGTGCTGTATAGACTGGGAGGTGTCTGAGACACAGCTGTAATTTAGGGAAATGTAAATACACTAAACGCTGGTTGTTGTGTAATTAGAAAAGTGGCCCTGTGACGTGGACTTAAGACATTTTTAACCAAGTATAAAACATTTCCTCAGATTGTTTGTCCAGTATCAGTGATGAATGCAGTCACACAGCTGATCGGATCAGAAATGAACAACTCACTCTTTTCAAATTAAGAACATAAAAAACTAACTGGACATTTCCCAGTAAGCCACCACCTCTTCTGACCGATTGGACAACTAAGTGACTAAGACGAGGACAGGCCTGCGTCTGATCACAGCTGTCTGAGAGAATCTGGGTGTGGGAGCTGACCGAGGAACACTCATGTCACCTTTCAACAGCTTCCCTCCCGCTGCCCTTCAGCAAGGCACTAAATACCCAGCAGCCCCGGTGCAGCTGATCGGTTTTATCAGCGCACGCCTGTGTGTGCAGCAGGGCGCGGCTCTCGCACACTGAGTTTGCTGAGATAAGGTCAGACCTGCTGAATCATCCACACTGAGACCCTGATTTCACTTTACACCGATGATTTATCATCAGTCAAAGGAAAACGTGCAGAAGCTCAGGTCTTACATGAACACAACACTGACAGTGGAAGAGTTCTGCAGATTCTTTCCACCCTCTCTAACATTACATCCAGTTCTGGAACTTTAATGATTCTCACAATGAGTCTTTTTAGCAATAAATCCAAAGCAGATAAAATCTACATTTACGTGTCTTCAGACTTTTTGTCGCCGGTGCGAAGCTGGTTTGTCATGAACCTACTTTCTCAGTAACTTCATGATATTATTTTCCCACTTCAGAAAAAGCTGCTGCAGCTCAGTGACAATTTTCTGGCTCTGACTCTCGACCCCCTGAAGCCGTTTCTAGGAATTCAGGCTCTTTCTGCTGTTTCCCTCCCTTGCAGTCACTTTGTCTGGTTGAATGCTTCCATGTGTGAAAATGCAAATTAACAGTAGGATACGTTGCAACTACACGTATTAGAACATCTCCTGCGACCAAAACCACCAACACTTCTTTCATCATGTCTCGTTTGCTGAAACATTTTCACAGATTCCTCAGGGCTGCTCTCCCTCTCCCTCCGCTCCAGCTTTCTTACCTTGAAGCTGTTTGAACCTTCCCTCCAGCTGGTTGTAGTTGAAGGCAGCCTGGCCAGAGAATCCAGGGCCAGGGCTGGGCACCCTGATAGGGCTGAGGCTCGGGCTCGGACCCCGGCCGGGGCTGGTGGCGTGTGATGGGCCGGGGCCGCCAGATGAAGGAGACAGGGGGCCGGCGTAGTCTGAGTTTGGGGAGAGTGGGCTGGGGGAAAGGGGACCGGGGAGGCTGCTGGTGGCGCTCTGAAGCTCCATAATGAAACTCCAAAGAAGACGCTGCGAGATTTAGGCGAGACAAGTCCACAGAGGCATCGAGGAGACGCTCCGCCAAGCAGTTTCTGAATGTCCAACCGAATGAAACAGCTTACAGTTGAATGTAATTGTCTTCAAGAGAGGAAACCTGAGTGTGAGTGTCTCTGCAACAACGCAAAGCTCAAGTTTCAACAGGACCCGGCTGTGTCCAGGAGAAAACACTTCAGCCTCCAGATGAATCAATGAGTTTTTAAGAGGATAAACTAATCTCAAATTATTTAAACCTGAATTTCAAAAGCACAACAGCTCGTAATGCTGCAGAGGAATAATCCCGGGTTCAGCTGCAGTCTAAATATCTTCCTATACACTTCCAGGACAGCAGGACTGATAACGGAGAGGGCGAGAAACACAGGAGGTGAACTGCAGTCCCTCTCTCTCTCTCTCTCTCTTTCTGTGTTTCACCAGTGTGGCACCAGAAATCGCTGGCTCAGCAAACGCACCGCGGCGACAGCGGCGGCAGCATCATGCTTCTGTTTTCTCTCCATCCATCCGTCAGTGTCTTCAGATTTCACACCTTCCCTCCGTTCAGGAACCCTCCGCCCATTCTCCGCTCAAACGCACACACACGTCCCCGCCTGAGGAACCAGCACAATGAAAGAGCGGAGCAGAGAGCGAGGGAGAGACAGAGGGCAGGAAACTGATGAAGAGAGGGAGAGATGGAGGGAGGTAGAGAATGAAAGCGTGGGTTTGTCCTCCGGTGTAGCAGCAGCGGCAGCTCTCAGACACTGAAAGCACCTTCAGACAGAGGGAGAGTCCGGGGGGGAGGGGCCGCCAGCAGGAGCAGATACTCCTCCCAACGGCCAATCACAGCCCTAGCTTTTAGCGGTGATGTCATTGGCTCATTAGCATAAGGGGCAGAGCGGGAGGAGGGCGAGTGAGAAAGACAAACAGAGAGAGAGGGAGAGAGCTGAAGGAGCGTGTGCTCACAACTGGAAACAGGAAAATAAAAATAAAAGTTTTTTACCACAAAGATAAAAAAAACGGATGATTCACTTCGTATAAGGTGAAGAGAGAAATGATGATTATTTAGTCTTCTCACTGATCAAACAGAGATTCCTTCAGTCTCCTTCAGTCTTTTCAATAAACAGACGTAAATGAGCTCAGTTCGTGTTTGATATAAAGAAATAACTGACTTCTAGATGCTGGAATGTGTAAAATATCGCTGAAAATTATAATTTTCTTGGGTGGAAACAGACGAGAATTCACAGAAGGAAAGAATAAAACACACACACACATACACACACACACACACACACACACACACACACACACACACACACACACACACACACACACACAGAAGATATCACGTGAAAATGCTCATTCTGCTTCATCTAATTCATCCTGTTGCTGTGACAGTACAGTTTCATCATGCTAATAAAGCTAATAAAGAGAACTAAGACTGTGTGTGAAGAGTCGTACCAAGAAAAAGGAAACAGGGTGGAGTGTGTGTGTGTGTGTGTGTGTGTGTGTGTGTGTGTGTGTGTGTGTGTGGGGCTCAGGATTCCATCGCTCACACGCAGACGTCCAAACATCCTCAGACTATCTGAGCTCTAATATTAGAGCCAATGGTGGAGATGTTCTTCCTGTCTCAGCCCTGCCAGCACTTCCTGTTTGATCCTGCTGTCCATCAACAACACTCACACACACTTACGCATTTATATCTTTATGAGGACACTCATTGACATAATGCAGTCCCTAGCCCCTTACCTTACTGAATGCACACACACACACACACACACACACACACACACAC